>NW_023046314.1:0-60269 GCF_011762505.2 Arvicanthis niloticus
AGAGAACAGAAGGGCATCCAGAGAGAGGAGAAGACAGAAGGGAATCCAGAGTGAGGAGTAGACAGAAGGTCATCCCGAGAGAAGAGAGAACAGAAGAGCATCCAGAGAGAGAGGAGAGAGGAGAGAGTAGAAGGGCATCCAGAGGGAGGAGAATACAGATGGGCATCCAGAGAGAGTAGAGGACAGAAGGTCATCCAGAGAGAGGAGAGAACAGAAGTGAATCCAGAGAGAAGAGAGAACAGAAGGGCATCCAGAGAGAGGAGAAGACAGAAGGGGATCCAAAGAGAGGAGAGAACAGAAGGGCATACAGAGAGAGGAGAAGACAGAAGGGCATCCAGAGAGAGGAGAGAACAGAAGGGCATCCAGAAAAATGAGAGAACTGTAGGGCATCCAGAGTGAGGAGAGAACAGAAGGGCATTAAGAGAGATGAGAGAGCAGAAGGGTATCCAGACAGAGGAGAGGACAGAAGGGAATCCAGAGAGATTAGAAGACAAACTGGCATCCAGAGAGAGGCGAGTACAGAGGTGAATCTGGAGAGATGAGAGAGCAGAAGGGCATCCAGAGAGGAGGAGAAGACAGAAGAAAATCCAAAGAGAGGAGAGAACAGAAGAGCATACAGAGAGCGCAGAAGACAGAAGGGTATACAGAGAGAGGAGAGGACAGATGTGCATCCAGAGAGAAGAGAGAACAGAAAGCCACCAAGAGTGAAAAGAAGGCAGAAGGGCATCCAGAGAGAGGAGAGAACAGAGGGTCATCCACAAAAAAAAAAAGAGAGAACAGAAGGGCATCCCGAGTGAGGAGTGAACAGAAGGGCATTCAGAGAGAGGAGAGAACAGAAGGGCATCAGGAGAGAGAGAAGACAGAAGGTCATCCAGAAGGAGGAGAACAGAAGGGCATCCAGAGACAGGAGAGAGCAGAAGGGCATCCAGTGAGAGGAGAAGACAGAAGGGCATCTGAAGAGAGGAGAAGACAGAAGGGAGTCCAGACAGAGGAGAGAACAGAAGGGCATCCAGAGAGAGAAGACAATAGGGTATCCGGAGAGAGGAGAGAACAGAAGGGCATCCAGAGGCAGGAGAGAGCAGAAGGGCACCCAGAAAGAGGCGAAGACAATAGGGCATCCAGAGAGAGGAGAGAACAGATCAGCATCCAGAGAGAGGAGAGAGCAGAAGGGCATCCAGAGAGAGGAGAAGACAGAAAAGAAGCTGGAGATCGAGAGAACAGAACTGCATAGGGAGAGAGAAGACAGAAGGGCATCCAGAGAGTAGAAAGTACAAAAGGGCATCCAGAGAAAAAAAGAAAACAGAAGGGCATCCAAAGACAGTAAGGAACAGAAGAGCATCCGTAAATAAGAGAAGAGAGGAGGCATCCAGAAGGAGAAGAGAACCAATGTGTATCCTGAGAGAGGAGAGGACAGAAGGGCATTCAGGGAGAGAAGAGAACAGAAGGTGGTCCATGGAGAGGAGAGGACAGAATGGACTCCAGAAAAAAGAGAAAAAAGAAGGGTATCCAGAGAGAGGAGAGGTCAGAAGGGCATCCACAGAAAAGAGTAAAGAAGGCCATACAGATAGAAGAGAAGACAGAAGGGCACCTAGATAGAGGAGAGAACAGAAGGACATCTAGAGAGAGGAGAGAACAGAAGGGCATCCGGAGAGAGAAGAGAAGAGAAGAGAAGGGCATCCAGAAAGAGGAGAGTACAGAAGAGCATCAAGAGAGAGGAAAAGACAGAAGGGAATCCAGAGAGAGGAGAGAACAGAAGGGCATCCAGAGAGAGGAGAGAACAGAAGGGCATCAAGGGAGAGGAGAAGACAGAAGAAAATCCAGAGAGAGTAGAGAACATAAGGGCATCCAGAGGGAATAGTGGACAGAATGGCATGTAGAGAGAACAGAGAACAGAAGGTTATCCAGAAAGAGGAGTAGACAGAAAGGCATCGGGAGATAGGAGAAGACAGAAGTCTTCCTTCTAGAGAGAGGAGAGGACAGAATGGCCTCCAGAGAGAAGAGAGAAAAGAAGGACATCCAGAGACAGGAGAGGTCAGAAGGGCATCCACAGAAAAGAGTAAAGAAGGCCGTATAGATAGAGGAGAAGACAGAAGGGCATCTAGATAGAGGAGAGAACAGAAGGGCATCCAGAGAAGGAGAAGACAGAGTGAATCCAGAGAGAGGAGAGAACAGAAGGGCATTCGGAGACAGGAGAGAACAGAAGGGCATCGGGAGAGAGGAGAAGACAGAAGGTCATCCAGAGGGAGGAGAGGACAGAAGGGCATCCAGAGACAGGAGAGAGCAGAAGGGCATCCAGAGAGAGGAGAAGACAGAAAGGCATCTGGAGAGTAGAGAAAACAGAAGGGCATCCAGAAAGATGAGAGTACAGAAGGGCATCAAGAGAGAGGAGAGATCAGATGGGCATCCAGAGAGAGGAGAGAACAGATGGGCATCCAGAGAGAGGAGAGAGCAGAAGGGCATCCTGAGAGAGGAGAAGACAATAGGGCATGCGGAGAGAGGAGAGAACAGAAGGGCATCCAGAGGGAGGAGAGAGCACAAGGGCATCTAGAAAGAAGAGAAGGCAGAAGGGCATCCGGAGAGAGGAGAGAACAGATGGGCATCCAGAGAGATGAAAAGACAGAAGGGAAGCTTAAGATCGAGAGAACAGAAGGGCATAGGGAGAGAGGAGAAGACAGAAGGGCATCTGTAAATAGGAGAAGAGAGGAGGCATCCAGATGGAGAAGAGGACCGATGGGTATCCCAAAAGAGGAGAGAACAGAAGGGCATCCAGAGAGAGGAGAAAACAGAAGGGCATCCAGAGAGAGGAGAGCACATAAGTGCTTCTGGAAAGAGGAGAAGATGGATGGCATCCAGGTGGCGAAGGGGACAAATGGGCATCCTGAGAGAGGAGAGGACAGAAGGGCATCAAAGATAGAAGAGAACAGAAGGGCTTCCAGAGAGAGGAGAGGAAAGAAGGGCATCTAGAGAGAAAAGAGAACAGAAGGGCACCCAGAAAGAAAAGAAGATAGAAGGGATCGGGAGATAGGAGAAAACAGAAGGGCATCCAGAGATAGGAGAGGACAGAAGGGATAAAGAGAGAGGAGAGAAATGAAAGACATCCAGAGTGAGGAGAAGACAGAAGGGCATCTAGAGAGAGGAGAGAACAGAAGGGCATCCAGAGAGAGGAAAGATTAAAAGGGAATCCATGGAGAGGAGAGTTCAGAAGGGCATCCAGAAATAGGAGAAGACAGAAATGCATCCACAGAGAGGAGAGAACTGAAGGGCATCCAGAGAGTGGAGAAGACAGAAGGGCATCCAGAGAGAGGAGAGAACATAAGGGCATCCAGAGAGATGAGAGGACAGAAGGGCATGTAGATAGAGGAGAGAACAAAAGGGCATCCAGAGAGAGGAGAGAAGAGGAGGGCATCCAGAGAGAGAAGAAGACAGAAGGGCATGCAGAGAGAGGAGAGGACAGAAGAGCATCAAGAGAGAGGAGAGTACAGAAGGTCATTCAGAGGGAGGAGAGAACAAAAGGGCATCCAGAGGGAGGAGAATACAGAAGGGCACCCAGAGAGAGGAGAGGACAGAAGGGCATTAAGAGAGGGAGGAGAAACAGAAGGGCTTCCAGAGAGAGGAGAGCACAGAATCACATCTGGAAAGAGGAGAAGAGAGAAGGCATCCAGATATAGAAGAGGACAGAGGGGCATCCTGAAATAAGAGAGGACAGAAGGACATCCAGGAGAGAAGAGAACAGAAGGGCATCCAGAGAGAGGAGAGGACAGAAGAGCATCTAGAGTGAGCAGAGAATAGAAGGGCATCCATAAATAGGAGAAGACAGAAGGGCATCCAGGGAGAGGAGAGGACAGAATGGCCTCCAGAGAGAAGAGAAGGCAGAGGGCATCCAGAGAGAGGAGAGGAAAATAGAGCATCCACAGAAAAGAGTACAGAAAGCCATACATAGATAGGAGAAAACAGAAGGGCATCCAGAAAGAAGTGAGAAGAGAAGGGCATTCAGAGAGAAAAGAAGACAGAAGGGAATCTAGAGTGTGGAGAGTATTGTAGGGCATCCAGAGAGAGGAGAAGACAGAAGGGCATCAGAAAAGAGGAGAGAAGAGAAGGGCATCGGTGGAGAGGAGAAGACAGAATGTAATCCATAGAGAGGAGATGACAGAAGGGCATCCAGAGAGAGGAGAAATTAAAAGCCAATACAGAGAGTGGAGAGAACAGAAGGTCATCCAGAGAGAGGAGAGGATAGAAGGGCATCCAGAGAGAGGAAAAGACAGAAGGGAATCCATAGAGCAGAGAACAGAAGGGCATCCAGAGAGAGAAGAAGCCAGAAGGGAATCCAGAGAGAGGAGAGAACAGAATGGAATCCAGAGAGAGGAGAGTGCAGAAGGGAATCCAAAGAGAGAAGAAGACAAAAGGGCATCCAGAATGAGGAGAGAACAGAAGAGCATCCAGAGAGAGGAGAGAGCAGAAGGGCATCCAGAGAGAAGAGAAAACAGAAGGGCATACTGACAGAGGAGAGAACAGTAGGGCATCCAGAGAGAGGAGAAGACAGAAGTGCATTTGGAGAGAGGAGAGAACAGAAGGGCATCCAGAGAGAGGAGAAAACAGAAGGGCTTCCAGACAGAGAAGAGCACATAAGCGCATCTGGAAAGAGGAGAAGAGAGACGGTATCTAGATGGTGAAGAGTACAAATGCCATCCTGAGAGAGGAGAGGACAGAAGGGCATCAAGGAGAGAAGAGAACAGAAGTGCATCCAGAGAGAGGAGAGTAAAGAAGGGCATCTAGAGAGAGAAGAGAACAGTAGGGCATCCAGAAAGAGGAGAAGTCAGAAGGGCATCGGGAGATAGGAGAAGACAGAAGGTCATTCAGAGGGAGGAGAGAGCAAAAGACATCCAGAGGGAGGAGAATACAGAAGGGCACCCAGAGAGAGGAGAGGACAGAAGCGCATCCAGAGAGAGGAGAGAACAGAAGGGCATCCAGAGAGAGGAGAAACATAAGGGCTTCCAGAAAGAGGAGAGCACAGAAGCACATCTGGAAAGAGGAGAAGACAGAAGGCATCCAGATGTAGAAGAGGAGAGAGGGGCATCCTGAAAGAAGAGAGGACAGAAGGGCATCCAGGAAAGAAGAGAACAGAAGGGCATCCAGAGAGAGGAGAGGACAGAAGGGCATCTAGAGAGAGCAGAGAATAGAAGGGTATCCAGAAAGAGAAGAAGACAGAAGGACATTGGGAGTTAGGAGAAGACAGAAAGGCATCCAGAGACAGGAGAGGACAGAATGGCCTCTAGAGAGAATAAAAGGCAGAGGGCTTCCAGAGAGAGGAAAGGAAAGTAGAGCATCCTCATAAAAGAGTACAGAAGTCCAAACAGAGTGAGGAGAAAACAGAAGTGCATCCAGAAATAGGTGAGAAGAGAAGGGCATTCAGAGAGAAAAGAAGACAGAAGGGAATCTAGAGTGAGAATCCAGAGAGAGGAGAAAACAGAACAGCATCAGAAGAGAGGAGAGAAGAGAAGGGCATCAGGAGAAAGGAGAAGACAGAATGGCATACAGAGAGAGGACATGACAAAAAGGCATCCAGAGAGAAGAGAAATTAAAAAGCCAATACAGAGAGTGGAGAGAACAGAAGGGCATCCAGAGAGAGGAGAAGACAGAAGAGCATCCAGAGAGAGGAGAGGACAGAAGGGCATCCAGAGAGAGGAGAAGACAGAAGGGAATCCATAGAGAGGAGAGAACAGAAGGGCATCCAGAGAGAGGAGAAGCCAGAAGGGTATCCAGAGAGAGGAGAGAACAGAACGGAATCCAGAGAGAGGAGAGAGCAGAAGGGAATCCAAAGAGAGGAGAAGACAAAAGGGCATCTGGAATAAGGAGAGAACAGAAGGGCATCCTGAGGAAGGAGAGAGAGAGCAGAAGGGCATCCAGAGAGAGGAGAAAACAGAAGGGCATCTCGAGAGAGGAGAGTACAGAAGGGCATCTAGAGAGAGGTTAAGACAGAAGTGCATCTGGAGAGAGGAGAGAACAGAAGGACATTCAGAAAGAGGAGAGAATAGAAGGGCCTCCTAAAAAAGGAGGAGACAGAAGAGGACCCAGAGAGATGAGAGAACAGAAGGGCATTCAAACAGAGAAGACAGAAGTGCATCCAGAGAGAGGAGGGAAGAGAAGAGCATCCAGAAAAAGGAGAGAACAGAAGGGCATCCATAAGGAGGAGAAGACAGAAGGGAATCCAGAGAGAGGAGAGAACAGAAGGGCATTCAGAGAGAGGAGAAAACAGAAGGGCATCCAGAAAGGAGAGAACAGAAGAGCATCTGGAAGGAGAAGAAAACAGAAGGGCATCCAGAGAGAGGAGAGAACAGAAGGGCATCCAGAGAGTGTAGAGAACAGAAGGGTATCCATAGAGGAGAAGAAAAAAGGGCATCCAGAGAAAGGAGAAGACAGAAGGGCTTCAGGATAGACAAGCGAACAGAAGGGCATAGGGAGAGAGGAGAAAACAGAAGGGCATCCAGAGAGAAGAGAGAACAGAGAGGCAGCCAGAGAGAGAAGAGGACAAGAAGGGAATCCAGAGAGAGGAGAGAACAGAAGGGCATCAATAGAGAGGAGAGGATAGAAGGGCATCCAGAGAGAGGAGAGAAAAGAAGGGCATCCAGAGAGAGGAGAGTGAAGAAGGTCATCCTGAGATAATAAAAGACAGAAGGGCATCCAAAGAGAGGAGAGGACCGAAGGACATCCAGTGAGAGAAGAGAACAGAAGGGAATAATAAAGAGGAGAAGACAGAAGGGAATCTAGAGTGATGAAAGAATAGTAGGGTATCCAGAGAGAGGAGAAGACAAAAGGGCATCAGAAAAGAGCAGAAGACAAAAGGGCATCCAGATAGAGGAAATTACAGAAGGGCATCCAGAGAGAGGAGAAGACAAAAAGGGAATCCAGAGAGTGGAGAGAACAGAAGGGCATCCAGAGAGAGGAGAAGACAGAAGGGCATCCAGAGATAGGAGAGGACAGAATGTCCTCCAGTGATAGGAGAGAACAGAAGGGCATCTAGAGAGAAGAGAAGACAGACGGGCATCTGGAGAGAGGAGAGAACAGAAGGGCATCAAGAGAGAGGAGAAGCTAGAAGGGAATCCAGAGAGAGGAGAGAACAGAAAGGAATCCAGAGAGAGGAGAGAGCAGAAGGGAATCCAAAGAGAGGAGATGACAAAAGGGCATTCGGAATGAGGAGAGAACAGAAGGGCATCCAGAGGAAGGAGAGAGCAGAAGGGCATCAAGAGAGAGGAGAAAACAGATGGGCATCCGGAGAGAGGAGAGAACAGAAGGGCATCCAGAGAGAGGAGAGGTCAGGAGGGCATCCACAGAAAAGAGTAAAGAAGGCCATACAGATAGAAGAGAAGACAGAAGGGCACCTAGATAGAGGAGAAAACAGAAGGACATCTAGAGAGAGAAGAGAATAAAAGGGCATCTACAGAAGAAGAAGACAGAGCGAATCCAGATAGGGGAGAAAACAGAAGGGCATTCAGAGAGAGGAGAGAACAAAAGGTCATCAGGAGAAAGAAGAAGACAGAAGGTCATCCAGAAGGAGGAGAACAGAAGGGCATCCAGAGACAGGAGAGAGCAGAAGGGCATCCAGTGAGAGGAGAAGACAGAAGGGCATCTGAAGAGAGGAGAAGACAGAAGGGAGTCCAGACAGAGGAGAGAACAGAAGGGCATCCAGAGAGAGAAGACAATAGGGTATCCGGAGAGAGGAGAGAACAGAAGGGCATCCAGAGGCAGGAGAGAGCAGAAGGGCACCCAGAAAGAGGCGAAGACAATAGGGCATCCAGAGAGAGGAGAGAACAGATCAGCATCCAGAGAGAGTAGAGAACAGAAGGGCATCCAGAGAGAGGAGAAGACAGAAAAGAAGCTGGAGATCGAGAGAACAGAACTGCATAGGGAGAGAGAAGACAGAAGGGCATCCAGAGAGTAGAAAGTACAAAAGGGCATCCAGAGAAAAAAGAAAACAGAAGGGCATCCAAAGACAGTAGAGAACAGAAGAGCATCCGTAAATAAGAGAAGAGAGGAGGCATCCAGAAGGAGAAGAGAACCAATGTGTATCCTGAGAGAGGAGAGGACAGAAGGGCATTCAGGGAGAGAAGAGAACAGAAGGTGGTCCATGGAGAGGAGAGGACAGAATGGACTCCAGAAAAAAGAGAGAAAAGAAGGGCATCCAGAGAGAGGAGAGGTCAGAAGGGCATCCACAGAAAAGAGTAAAGAAGGCCATACAGATAGAAGAGAAGACAGAAGGGCACCTAGATAGAGGAGAGAACAGAAGGACATCTAGAGAGAGGAGAGAACAGAAGGGCATTCGGAGAGAGAAGAGAAGAGAAGAGAAGGGCATCCAGAAAGAGGAGAGTACAGAAGAGCATCAAGAGAGAGGAAAAGACAGAAGGGAATCCAGAGAGAGGAGAGAACAGAAGGGCATCCAGAGAGAGGAGAGATCAGAAGGGCATCCAGAGAGAGGAGAAAACTCTAGGGCTTCCGGAGAGAGGAGAGAACAGAAGGGCATCCAGAGGGAGGATAAAACAGAAGGGCATCCAGAGAGAGGAGAGGGAAGAAGGGCATCCCCTGAGAGTAGAGAACAAATGGCATCCAGAGAGAGGAGAAGACAGAAGGGCATCCAGAGAGAGGAGAAAACAGAATTTCCTCCAGAGAGAAGACAGAGCAGAAGGGCATCCAGAGAGAAGAGAGGAAAAAGGCATTCACATAAAATAGTACAGAAGGCCATACAGAGAGAGAAGACAGAAGGGCATCTAGACAGAGGAGAGAACAGAAGGTCATCCAAGAAGAGGAGAGTACAGAACGGCATCAAGAGAGAGGAGAGAACAGAAGGGCATCCAGAGAGAGGAGAGAACAGAAGGGCATCCAGAAAGAGGAGAAGACAGAAGGGAATCCAGAGTGAGGAGTAGACAGAAGGTCATCCCGAGAGAAGAGAGAACAGAAGAGCATCCAGAGAGAGAGGAGAGAGGAGAGAGTAGAAGGGCATCCAGAGGGAGGAGAATACAGATGGGCATCCAGAGAGAGTAGAGGACAGAAGGTCATCCAGAGAGAGGAGAGAACAGAAGTGAATCCAGAGAGAAGAGAGAACAGAAGGTCATCCAGAGAGAGGAGAAGACAGAAAGGGATCCAAAGAGAGGAGAGAACAGAAGGGCATACAGAGAGAGGAGAAGACAGAAGGGCATCCAGAGAGAGGAGAGAACAGAAGGGCATCCAGAAAAATGAGAGAACTGTAGGGCATCCAGAGTGAGGAGAGAACAGAAGGGCATTAAGAGAGATGAGAGAGCAGAAGGGCATCCAGACAGAGGAGAGGACAGAAGGGAATCCAGAGAGATTAGAGGACAAACGGGCATCCAGAGAGAGGCGAGTACAGAGGTGAATCTGGAGAGATGAGAGAGCAGAAGGGCATCCAGAGAGGAGGAGAAGACAGAAGAAAATCCAAAGAGAGGAGAGAACAGAAGAGCATACAGAGAGCGCAGAAGACAGAAGGGTATACAGAGAGAGGAGAGGACAGATGTGCATCCAGAGAGAAGAGAGAACAGAAAGCCATCAAGAGTGAGGAGAAGGCAGAAGGGCATCCAGAGAGAGGAGAGAACAGAGGGTCATCCACAAAAAAAAAAAAAGAGAGAACAGAAGGGCATCCCGAGTGAGGAGTGAACAGAAGGGCATTCAGAGAGAGGAGAGAACAAAAGGGCATCAGGAGAAAGAAGAAGACAGAAGGTCATCCAGAAGGAGGAGAACAGAAGGGCATCCAGAGACAGGAGAGAGCAGAAGGGCATCCAGTGAGAGGAGAAGACAGAAGGGCATCTGAAGAGAGGAGAAGACAGAAGGGAGTCCAGACAGAGGAGAGAACAGAAGGGCATCCAGAGAGAGAAGACAATAGGGTATCCGGAGAGAGGAGAGAACAGAAGGGCATCCAGAGGCAGGAGAGAGCAGAAGGGCACCCAGAAAGAGGCGAAGACAATAGGGCATCCAGAGAGAGGAGAGAACAGAAGGGCATCCAGAGAGAGGAGAGAGCAGAAGGGCATCCAGAGAGAGGAGAAGACAGAAAAGAAGCTGGAGATCGAGAGAACAGAACTGCATAGGGAGAGAGAAGACAGAAGGGCATCCAGAGAGTAGAAAGTACAAAAGGGCATCCAGAGAAAAAAGAAAACAGAAGGGCATCCAAAGACAGTAGAGAACATAAGGGCATCCGTAAATAAGAGAAGAGAGGAGGCATCCAGAAGGAGAAGAGAACCAATGTGTATCCTGAGAGAGGAGAGGACAGAAGGGCATTCAGGGAGAGAAGAGAACAGAAGGTCGTCCAGAGAGAGGAGAGGACAGAATGGCCTCCAGAGAGAAGAGAGAAAAGAAGGGTATCCAGAGAGAGGAGAGGTCAGAAGGGCATCCACAGAAAAGAGTAAAGAAGGCCATACAGATAGAAGAGAAGACAGAAGGGCACCTAGATAGAGGAGAGAACAGAAGGACATCTAGAGAGAGGAGAGAACAGAAGGGCATTCGGAGAGAGAAGAGAAGAGAAGAGAAGGGCATCCAGAAAGAGGAGAGTACAGAAGAGCATCAAGAGAGAGGAAAAGACAGAAGGGAATCCAGAGAGAGGAGAGAACAGAAGGGCATCCAGAGAGAGGAGAGATCAGAAGGGCATCCAGAGAGAGGAGAGAAGAGAAGGTCATCCAGAAAGAGGAGAGTACAGAAGGGCATCAAGAGAGAGGAGAAGACAGAAGAGAATCCAGAGAGAGGAGAGAGCAGAAGGGCATCCAGAGAGAGGAGAAAGCAGAAGGGCATCCAGAGAGAGGAGAAAACTCTAGGGCTTCCGGAGAGAGGAGAGAACAGAAGGGCATCCAGAGGGAGGATAAAACAGAAGGGCATCCAGAGAGAGGAGAGGGAAGAAGGGCATCCCCTGAGAGTAGAGAACAAATGGCATCCAGAGAGAGGAGAAGACAGAAGGGCATCCAGAGAGAGGAGAAAAACAGAATTTCCTCCAGAGAGAAGACAGAGCAGAAGGGCATCCAGAGAGAAGAGAGGAAAAAAGGCATTCACATAAAATAGTACAGAAGGCCATACAGAGAGAGAAGACAGAAGGGCATCTAGACAGAGGAGAGAACAGAAGGTCATCCAAGAAGAGGAGAGTACAGAACGGCATCAAGAGAGAGGAGAGAACAGAAGGGCATCCAGAGAGAGGAGAGAACAGAAGGGCATCCAGAAAGAGGAGAGTACAGAACGGCATCAAGAGAGAGGAGAGAACAGAAGGGCATCCAGAGAGAGGAGAGAACAGAAGGGCATCAAGAGAGAGGAGAAGACAGAAGGGAATCCAGAGTGAGGAGTAGACAGAAGGTCATCCCGAGAGAAGAGAGAACAGAAGAGCATCCAGAGAGAGAGGAGAGAGGAGAGAGTAGAAGGGCATCCAGAGAGAGGAGAATACAGATGGGCATCCAGAGAGAGTAGAGGACAGAAGGTCATCCAGAGAGAGGAGAGAACAGAAGTGAATCCAGAGAGAAGAGAGAACAGAAGGGCATCCAGAGAGAGGAGAAGACAGAAGGGGATCCAAAGAGAGGAGAGAACAGAAGGGCATACAGAGAGAGGAGAAGACAGAAGGGCATCCAGAGAGAGGAGAGAACAGAAGGGCATCCAGAAAAATGAGAGAACTGTAGGGCATCCAGAGTGAGGAGAGAACAGAAGGGCATTAAGAGAGATGAGAGAGCAGAAGGGTATCCAGACAGAGGAGAGGACAGAAGGGAATCCAGAGAGATTAGAAGACAAACGGGCATCCAGAGAGAGGCGAGTACAGAGGTGAATCTGGAGAGATGAGAGAGCAGAAGGGCATCCAGAGAGGAGGAGAAGACAGAAGAAAATCCAAAGAGAGGAGAGAACAGAAGAGCATACAGAGAGCGCAGAAGACAGAAGGGTATACAGAGAGAGGAGAGGACAGATGTGCATCCAGAGAGAAGAGAGAACAGAAAGCCACCAAGAGTGAGGAGAAGGCAGAAGGGCATCCAGAGAGAGGAGAGAACAGAGGGTCATCCACAAAAAAAAAAAAAGAGAGAACAGAAGGGCATCCCGAGTGAGGAGTGAACAGAAGGGCATTCAGAGAGAGGAGAGAACAAAAGGGCATCAGGAGAAAGAAGAAGACAGAAGGTCATCCAGAAGGAGGAGAACAGAAGGGCATCCAGAGACAGGAGAGAGCAGAAGGGCATCCAGTGAGAGGAGAAGACAGAAGGGCATCTGAAGAGAGGAGAAGACAGAAGGGAGTCCAGACAGAGGAGAGAACAGAAGGGCATCCAGAGAGAGAAGACAATAGGGTATCCGGAGAGAGGAGAGAACAGAAGGGCATCCAGAGGCAGGAGAGAGCAGAAGGGCACCCAGAAAGAGGCGAAGACAATAGGGCATCCAGAGAGAGGAGAGAACAGATCAGCATCCAGAGAGAGGAGAGAGCAGAAGGGCATCCAGAGAGAGGAGAAGACAGAAAAGAAGCTGGAGATCGAGAGAACAGAACTGCATAGGGAGAGAGAAGACAGAAGGGCATCCAGAGAGTAGAAAGTACAAAAGGGCATCCAGAGAAAAAAGAAAACAGAAGGGCATCCAAAGACAGTAGAGAACAGAAGAGCATCCGTAAATAAGAGAAGAGAGGAGGCATCCAGAAGGAGAAGAGAACCAATGTGTATCCTGAGAGAGGAGAGGACAGAAGGGCATTCAGGGAGAGAAGAGAACAGAAGGTGGTCCATGGAGAGGAGAGGACAGAATGGACTCCAGAAAGAAGAGAGAAAAGAAGGGTATCCAGAGAGAGGAGAGGTCAGAAGGGCATCCACAGAAAAGAGTAAAGAAGGCCATACAGATAGAAGAGAAGACAGAAGGGCACCTAGATAGAGGAGAGAACAGAAGGACATCTAGAGAGAGGAGAGAACAGAAGGGCATTCGGAGAGAGAAGAGAAGAGAAGAGAAGGGCATCCAGAAAGAGGAGAGTACAGAAGAGCATCAAGAGAGAGGAAAAGACAGAAGGGAATCCAGAGAGAGGAGAGAACAGAAGGGCATCCAGAGAGAGGAGAGAACAGAAGGGCATCAAGGGAGAGGAGAAGACAGAAGAAAATCCAGAGAGAGTAGAGAACATAAGGGCATCCAGAGGGAATAGTGGACAGAAGGGCATGTAGAGAGAGCAGAGAACAGAAGGTTATCCAGAAAGAGGAGTAGACAGAAAGGCATCGGGAGATAGGAGAAGACAGAAGTCTTCCTTCTAGAGAGAGGAGAGGACAGAATGGCCTCCAGAGAGAAGAGAGAAAAGAAGGACATCCAGAGAGAGGAGAGGTCAGAAGGGCATCCACAGAAAAGAGTAAAGAAGGCCGTATAGATAGAGGAGAAGACAGAAGGGCATCCAGAGAGAGGAGAGAACAGAAGGGCATCCAGAGAAGGAGAAGACAGAGTGAATCCAGAGAGAGGAGAGAACAGAAGGGCATTCGGAGACAGGAGAGAACAGAAGGGCATCGGGAGAGAGGAGAAGACAGAAGGTCATCCAGAGGGAGGAGAGAAGAGAAGGGCATCCAGAGACAGGAGAGAGCACAAGGGCATCCAGAGAGAGGAGAAGACAGAAGGGCATCTGGAGAGAGGAGAAAACAGAAGGGCATCCAGAAAGAGGAGAGTACAGAAGGGCATCCAGAGAGAGGAGAAGACAGAAGGGAATCCAGAGAGAGGAGAGAACAGATGGGCATCCAGAGAGAGGAGAGAGCCCAAGGGCATCCTGAGAGAGGAGAAGACAATAGGGCATGCGGAGAGAGGAGAGAACAGAAGGGCATCCTGAGAGAGGAGAGAGCAGAAGGGCATCCAGAAAGAGGAGAAGACAGAAGGTCTTCTGAAAAGAGGAGATAACAGATGGGCATCCAGAGAGATGAAAAGACAGAAGGGAAGCTGGAGATCGAGGGAACAGAAGGGCATAGGGAGAGAGGAGAAGACAGAAGGGCATCTGTAAATAGGAGAAAAGAGGAGGCATCCAGATGGAGAAGAGGACCGATGGGTATCCTGAGAGAGGAGAGAACAGAAGGGCATCCAGAGAGAGGAGAAAACAGAAGGGCATCCAGAGAGAGGAGAGCACATAAGGACTTCTGGAAAGAGGAGAAGATGGATGGCATCCAGGTGTCGAAGGGGACAAATGGGCATCCTGAGAGAGGAGAGGACAGAAGGGCATCAAGGATAGAAGAGAACAGAAGGGCTTCCAGAGAGAGGAGAGGACAGAAGGGCATCTAGAGAGAGAAGAGAACAGAAGGGCACCCAGAAAGAAAAGAAGACAGAAGGGATCGGGAGATAGGAGAAAACAGAAGGGCATCCAGAGATAGGAGAGGACAGAAGGGATAAAGAGAGAGGAGAGAAATGAAAGCCATCCAGAGTGAGGAGAAGACAGAAGGGCATCTAGAGAGAGGAGAGAACAGAAGGGCATCCAGAGAGAGGAAAGATTAAAAGGGAATCCATGGAGAGGAGAGTTCAGAAGGGCATCCAGAAATAGGAGAAGACAGAATCGCATCCACAGAGAGGAGAGAACTGAAGGGCATCCAGAGAGTGGAGAAGACAGAAGGGCATCCAGAGAGAGGAGAGAACATAAGGGCATCCAGAGAGATGAGAGGACAGAAGGGCACTTAGATAGAGGAGAGAACAAAAGGGCATCCAGAGAGAGGAGAGAAGAGGAGGGCATCCAGAGAGAGAAGAAGACAGAAGGGCATGCAGAGAGAGGAGAGGACAGAAGAGCATCAAGAGAGAGGAGAGTACAGAAGGTCATTCAGAGGGAGGAGAGTACAAAAGGGCATTCAGAGGGAGGAGAATACAGAAGGGCACCCAGAGAGAGGAGAGGACAGAAGGGCATCCAGAGAGAGGAGAAACAGAAGGGCTTCCAGAGAGAGGAGAGCACAGAATCACATCTGGAAAGAGGAGAAGAGAGAAGGCATCCAGATGTAGAAGAGGACAGAGGGGCATCCTGAAAGAAGAGAGGACAGAAGGACATCCAGGAGAGAAGAGAACAGAAGGGCATCCAGAGAGAGGAGAGGACAGAAGGGCATCTAGAGACAGCAGAGAATAGAAGGGCATCCATAAATAGGAGAAGACAGAAGGGCATCCAGGGAGAGGAGAGGACAGAATGGCCTCTAGAGAGAAGAGAAGGCAGAGGGCATCCAGAGAGAGGAGAGGAAAATAGAGCATCCACAGAAAAGAGTACAGAAGGCCATACATAGATAGGAGAAAACAGAAGGCCATCCAGGAAGAAGTGAGAAGAGAAGGGCATTCAGAGAGAAAAGAAGACAGAAGGGAATCTAGAGTGTGGAGAGTATTGTAGGGCATCCAGAGAGAGGAGAAGACAGAAGGGCATCAGAAAAGAGGAGAGAAGAGAAGGGCACCAGAAGAGAGGAGAAGACAGAATGGCATCCAGAGAGAGATGACAGAAGGGCATCCAGAGAGAGGAGAAATTAAAAGCCAATACAGAGAGTGGACAGAACAGAAGGTCATCCAGAGAGAGGAGAATACAGAAGGGCATCCAGAGAGAGGAGAAGACAGAAGGGAATCCATAGAGCAGAGAACAGAAGGGCATCCAGAGAGAGAAGAAGCCAGAAGGGAATCCAGAGAGAGGAGAGAACAGAACGGAATCCAGAGAGAGGAGAGTGCAGAAGGGAATCCAAAGAGAGAAGAAGACAAAAGGGCATCCAGAATGAGGAGAGAACAGAAGGGCATCCAGAGAGAGGAGAGAGCAGAAGGGCATCCAGAGAGAGGAGAAAACAGAAGGGCATACTGACAGAGGAGAGAACAGTAGGGCATCCAGAGAGAGGAGAAGACAGAAGTGCATTTGGAGAGAGGAGAGAACAGAAGGGCATCCAGAGAGAGGAGAAAACAGAAGGGCTTCCAGACAGAGAAGAGCACATAAGCGCATCTGGAAAGAGGAGAAGAGAGACGGTATCTAGATGTTGAAGAGGACCAGTGCCATCCTGAGAGAGGAGAGGACAGAAGGGCATCAAGGAGAGAAGAGAACAGAAGTGCATCCAGAGAGAGGAGAGTAAAGAAGGACATTTAGAGAGAGAAGAGAACAGTAGGGCATCTAGAAAGAGGAGAAGTCAGAAAGGCATCGGGAGATAGGAGAAGACAGAAGGTCATTCAGAGGGAGGAGAGAGCAAAAGACATCCAGAGGGAGGAGAATACAGAAGGGCACCCAGAGAGAGGAGAGGACAGAAGCGCATCCAGAGAGAGGAGAGAACAGAATGTCATCCAGAGAGAGGAGAAACATAAGGGCTTCCAGAAAGAGGAGAGCACAGAAGCACATCTGGAAAGAGGAGAAGACAGAAGGCATCCAGATGTAGAAGAGGAGAGAGGGGCATCCTGAAAGAAGAGAGGACAGAAGGGCATCCAGGAAAGAAGAGAACAGAAGGGCATCCAGAGAGAGGAGAGGACAGAAGGGCATCTAGAGAGAGCAGAGAATAGAAGGGCATCCAGAAAGAGAAGAAGACAGAAGGACATTGGGAGTTAGGAGAAGACAGAAAGGCATCCAGAGACAGGAGAGGACAGAATGGCCTCTAGAGAGAATAAAAGGCAGAGGGCTTCCAGAGAGAGGAAAGGAAAGTAGAGCATCCTCAGAAAAGAGTACAGAAGTCCAAACAGAGTGAGGAGAAAACAGAAGTGCATCCAGAAATAGGTGAGAAGAGAAGGGCATTCAGAGAGAAAAGAAGACAGAAGAGAATCTAGAGAGAGGAGAGATTTGTAGGGCATCCAGAGAGAGGAGAAAACAGAATAGCATCAGAAGAGAGGAGAGAAGAGAAGGGCATCAGGAGAAAGGAGAAGACAGAATGGCATACAGAGAGAGGACATGACAAATAGGCATCCAGAGAGAAGAGAAATTAAAAAGCCAATACAGAGAGTGGAGAGAACAGAAGGGCATCCAGAGAGAGGAGAAGACAGAAGAGCATCCAGAGAGAGGAGAGGACAGAAGGGCATCCAGAGAGAGGAGAAGACAGAAGGGAATCCATAGAGAGGAGAGAACAGAAGGGCATCCAGAGAGAGGAGAAGCCAGAAGGGAATCCAGAGAGAGGAGAGAACAGAACGGAATCCAGAGAGAGGAGAGAGCAGAAGGGAATCCAAAGAGAGGAGAAGACAAAAGGTCATTCGGAATAAGGAGAGAACAGAAGGGCATCCTGAGGAAGGAGAGAGAGAGCAGAAGGGCATCCAGAGAGAGGAGAATACAGAAGGGCATCTCGAGAGAGGAGAGTACAGAAGGGCATCCAAAGAGAAGTTAAGACAGAAGTGCATCTGGAGAGAGGAGAGAACAGAAGGACACTCAAAAAGAGGAGAGAATAGAAGGGCCTCCTAAAAAAGGAGGAGACAGAAGAGGACCCAGAGAGAGGAGAGAACAGAAGGGCATCCAAACAGAGAAGACAGAAGTGCATCCAGAGAGATGAGAGAACAGAAGAGCATCCAGAAAAAGGAGAGAACAGAAGGGCATCCATAAGGAGGAGAAGACAGAAGGGAATCCAGAGAGAGGAGAGAACAGAAGGGCATTCAGAGAGAGGAGAAAACAGAAGGGCATCCAGAAAGGAGAGAACAGAAGAGCATCTGGAAGGAGAAGAAAACAGAAGGGCATCCAGAGAGAGGAGAGAACAGAAGGGCATCCAGAGAGTGTAGAGAACAGAAGGGTATCCATAGAGGAGAAGAAAAAAGGGCATCCAGAGAAAGGAGAAGACAGAAGGGCTTCAGGATAGACAAGCGAACAGAAGGGCATAGGGAGAGAGGAGAAAACAGAAGGGCATCCAGAGAGAAGAGAGAACAGAGAGGCAGCCAGAGAGAGAAGAGGACAAGAAGGGAATCCAGAGAGAGGAGAGAACAGAAGGGCATCAAGAGAGAGGAGAGGATAGAAGGGCATCCAGAGAGAGGAGAGGAGAGAAGGGCATCCAGAGAGAGGAGAGTGAAGAAGGTCATCCCGAGAAAGGAAAAGACAGAATGGCATCCAGAGAGAGGAGAGGACCGAAGGACATCCAGTGAGAGAAGAGAACAGAAGGGAATAATAAAGAGGAGAAGACAGAAGGGAATCTAGAGTGATGAAAGAATAGTAGGGTATCCAGAGAGAGGAGAAGACAAAAGGGCATCAGAAAAGAGCAGAAGACAAAAGGGCATCCAGATAGAGGAAATTACAGAAGGGCATCCAGAGAGAGGAGAAGACAAAAAGGGAATCCAGAGAGTGGAGAGAACAGAAGGGCATCCAGAGAGAGGAGAAGACCGAAGGGCATCCAGAGATAGGAGAGGACAGAATGGCCTCCAGTGATCGGAGAGAACAGAAGGGCATCTAGAGAGAAGAGAAGACAGACGGGCATCTGGAGAGAGGAGAGAACAGAAGGGCATCAAGAGAGAGGAGATGCTAGAAGGGAATCCATAGAGAGGAGAGAACAGAACAGCATCCAGAGAGAGGAGAGAGCAGAAGGGAATCCAAAGAGAGGAGAAGAAAAAGGGTCATTCGGAATGAGGAGAGAACAGAAGGGCATCCAGAGGAAGGAGAGAGCAGAAGGGCATCCAGAGAGAGGAGAAAACAGATGGGCATCCGGAGAGAGGAGAGAACAGAAGGGCATCCAGAGAGAGGAGAGGTCAGAAGGACATCCACAGAAAAGAGTAAAGAAGGCCATACAGATAGAAGAGAAGACAGAAGGGCACCTAGATAGAGGAGAAAACAGAAGGACATCTAGAGAGAGAAGAGAACAGAAGGGCATCTACAGAAGAAGAAGACAGAGCGAATCCAGAGAGGGGAGAAAACAGAAGGGCATTCAGAGAGAGGAGAGAACAAAAGGTCATCAGGAGAAAGAAGAAGACAGAAGGTCATCCAGAAGGAGGAGAACAGAAGGGCATCCAGAGAGAGGAGAGAGCAGAAGGGCATCCAGTGAGAGGAGAAGACAGAAGGGCATCTGAAGAGAGGAGAAGACAGAAGGGAGTCCAGACAGAGGAGAGAACAGAAGGGCATCCAGAGAGAGAAGACAATAGGGTATCCAGAGAGAGGAGAGAACAGAAGGGCATCCAGAGGCAGGAGAGAGCAGAAGGGCACCCAGAAAGAGGCGAAGACAATAGGGCATCCAGAGAGAGGAGAGAACAGATCAGCATCCAGAGAGAGGAGAGAGCAGAAGGGCATCCAGAGAGAGGAGAAGACAGAAAAGAAGCTGGAGATCGAGAGAACAGAACTGCATAGGGAGAGAGAAGACAGAAGGGCATCCAGAGAGTAGAAAGTACAAAAGGGCATCCAGAGAAAAAAGAAAACAGAAGGGCATCCAAAGACAGTAGAGAACAGAAGAGCATCCGTAAATAAGAGAAGAGAGGAGGCATCCAGAAGGAGAAGAGAACCAATGTGTATCCTGAGAGAGGAGAGGACAGAAGGGCATTCAGGGAGAGAAGAGAACAGAAGGTGGTCCATGGAGAGGAGAGGACAGAATGGACTCCAGAAAAAAGAGAAAAAAGAAGGGCATCCAGAGAGAGGAGAGGTCAGAAGGGCATCCACAGAAAAGAGTAAAGAAGGCCATACAGATAGAAGAGAAGACAGAAGGGCACCTAGATAGAGGAGAGAACAGAAGGACATCTAGAGAGAGGAGAGAACAGAAGGGCATTCGGAGAGAGAAGAGAAGAGAAGAGAAGGGCATCCAGAAAGAGGAGAGTACAGAAGAGCATCAAGAGAGAGGAAAAGACAGAAGGGAATCCAGAGAGAGGAGAGAACAGAAGGGCATCCAGAGAGAGGAGAGATCAGAAGGGCATCCAGAGAGAGGAGAAAACTCTAGGGCTTCCGGAGAGAGGAGAGAACAGAAGGGCATCCAGAGGGAGGATAAAACAGAAGGGCATCCAGAGAGAGGAGAGGGAAGAAGGGCATCCCCTGAGAGTAGAGAACAAATGGCATCCAGAGAGAGGAGAAGACAGAAGGGCATCCAGAGAGAGGAGAAAACAGAATTTCCTCCAGAGAGAAGACAGAGCAGAAGGGCATCCAGAGAGAAGAGAGGAAAAAAAGGCATTCACATAAAATAGTACAGAAGGCCATACAGAGAGAGAAGACAGAAGGGCATCTAGACAGAGGAGAGAACAGAAGGTCATCCAAGAAGAGGAGAGTACAGAACGGCATCAAGAGAGAGGAGAGAACAGAAGGGCATCCAGAGAGAGGAGAGAACAGAAGGGCATCCAGAAAGAGGAGAAGACAGAAGGGAATCCAGAGTGAGGAGTAGACAGAAGGTCATCCCGAGAGAAGAGAGAACAGAAGAGCATCCAGAGAGAGAGGAGAGAGGAGAGAGTAGAAGGGCATCCAGAGGGAGGAGAATACAGATGGGCATCCAGAGAGAGTAGAGGACAGAAGGTCATCCAGAGAGAGGAGAGAACAGAAGTGAATCCAGAGAGAAGAGAGAACAGAAGGGCATCCAGAGAGAGGAGAAGACAGAAAGGGATCCAAAGAGAGGAGAGAACAGAAGGGCATACAGAGAGAGGAGAAGACAGAAGGGCATCCAGAGAGAGGAGAGAACAGAAGGGCATCCAGAAAAATGAGAGAACTGTAGGGCATCCAGAGTGAGGAGAGAACAGAAGGGCATTAAGAGAGATGAGAGAGCAGAAGGGCATCCAGACAGAGGAGAGGACAGAAGGGAATCCAGAGAGATTAGAGGACAAACGGGCATCCAGAGAGAGGCGAGTACAGAGGTGAATCTGGAGAGATGAGAGAGCAGAAGGGCATCCAGAGAGGAGGAGAAGACAGAAGAAAATCCAAAGAGAGGAGAGAACAGAAGAGCATACAGAGAGCGCAGAAGACAGAAGGGTATACAGAGAGAGGAGAGGACAGATGTGCATCCAGAGAGAAGAGAGAACAGAAAGCCATCAAGAGTGAGGAGAAGGCAGAAGGGCATCCAGAGAGAGGAGAGAACAGAGGGTCATCCACAAAAAAAAAAAAAGAGAGAACAGAAGGGCATCCCGAGTGAGGAGTGAACAGAAGGGCATTCAGAGAGAGGAGAGAACAAAAGGGCATCAGGAGAAAGAAGAAGACAGAAGGTCATCCAGAAGGAGGAGAACAGAAGGGCATCCAGAGACAGGAGAGAGCAGAAGGGCATCCAGTGAGAGGAGAAGACAGAAGGGCATCTGAAGAGAGGAGAAGACAGAAGGGAGTCCAGACAGAGGAGAGAACAGAAGGGCATCCAGAGAGAGAAGACAATAGGGTATCCGGAGAGAGGAGAGAACAGAAGGGCATCCAGAGGCAGGAGAGAGCAGAAGGGCACCCAGAAAGAGGCGAAGACAATAGGGCATCCAGAGAGAGGAGAGAACAGATCAGCATCCAGAGAGAGGAGAGAACAGAAGGGCATCCAGAGAGAGGAGAAGACAGAAAAGAAGCTGGAGATCGAGAGAACAGAACTGCATAGGGAGAGAGAAGACAGAAGGGCATCCAGAGAGTAGAAAGTACAAAAGGGCATCCAGAGAAAAAAGAAAACAGAAGGGCATCCAAAGACAGTAGAGAACAGAAGAGCATCCGTAAATAAGAGAAGAGAGGAGGCATCCAGAAGGAGAAGAGAACCAATGTGTATCCTGAGAGAGGAGAGGACAGAAGGGCATTCAGGGAGAGAAGAGAACAGAAGGGCATCCAGAGAGAGGAGAGGACAGAATGGACTCCAGAGAGAAGAGAGAAAAGAAGGGTATCCAGAGAGAGGAGAGGTCAGAAGGGCATCCACAGAAAAGAGTAAAGAAGGCCATACAGATAGAAGAGAAGACAGAAGGGCACCTAGATAGAGGAGAGAACAGAAGGACATCTAGAGAGAGGAGAGAACAGAAGGGCATCCGGAGAGAGAAGAGAAGAGAAGAGAAGGGCATCCAGAAAGAGGAGAGTACAGAAGAGCATCAAGAGAGAGGAAAAGACAGAAGGGAATCCAGAGAGAGGAGAGAACAGAAGGGCATCCAGAGAGAGGAGAGATCAGAAGGGCATCCAGAGAGAGGAGAGAAGAGAAGGTCATCCAGAAAGAGGAGAGTACAGAAGGGCATCAAGAGAGAGGAGAAGACAGAAGAGAATCCAGAGAGAGGAGAGAGCAGAAGGGTATCCAGAGAGAGGAGAAAGCAGAAGGGCATCCAGAGAGAAGAGAAAACTCTAGGGCTTCCGGAGAGAGGAGAGAACAGAAGGGCATCCAGAGGGAGGATAAAACAGAAGGGCATCCAGAGAGAGGAGAGGGAAGAAGGGCATCCCCTGAGAGTAGAGAACAAATGGCATCCAGAGAGAGGAGAAGACAGAAGGGCATCCAGAGAGAGGAGAAAACAGAATTTCCTCCAGAGAGAAGACAGAGCAGAAGGGCATCCAGAGAGAAGAGAGGAAAAAAGGCATTCACATAAAATAGTACAGAAGGCCATACAGAGAGAGAAGACAGAAGGGCATCTAGACAGAGGAGAGAACAGAAGGTCATCCAAGAAGAGGAGAGTACAGAACGGCATCAAGAGAGAGGAGAGAACAGAAGGGCATCCAGAGAGAGGAGAGAACAGAAGGGCATCCAGAAAGAGGAGAGTACAGAAGGGCATCAAGAGAGAGGAGAGAACAGAAGGGCATCCAGAGAGAGGAGAGAACAGAAGGGCATCAAGAGAGAGGAGAAGACAGAAGGGAATCCAGAGTGAGGAGTAGACAGAAGGTCATCCCGAGAGAAGAGAGAACAGAAGAGCATCCAGAGAGAGGAGAGAGTAGAAGGGCATCCAGAGAGAGGAGAAGACAGATGGGCATCCAGAGAGAGTAGAGGACAGAAGGTCATCCAGAGAGAGGAGAGAACAGAAGTGAATCCAGAGAGAAGAGAGAACAGAAGGGCATCCAGAGAGAGGAGAAGACAGAAGGGGATCCAAAGAGAGGAGAGAACAGAAGGGCATACAGAGAGAGGAGAAGACAGAAGGGCATCCAGAGAGAGGAGAGAACAGAAGGGCATCCAGAAAAATGAGAGAACTGTAGGGCATCCAGAGTGAGGAGAGAACAGAAGGGCATTAAGAGAGATGAGAGAGCAGAAGGGCATCCAGACAGAGGAGAGGACAGAAGGGAATCCAGAGAGATTAGAGGACTAACGGGCATCCAGAGAGAGGCGAGTACAGAGGTGAATCTGGAGAGATGAGAGAGCAGAAGGGCATCCAGAGAGGAGGAGAAGACAGAAGGGAATCCAAAGAGAGGAGAGAACAGAAGAGCATACAGAGAGCGCAGAAGACAGAAGGGTATACAGAGAGAGGAGAGGACAGATGTGCATCCAGAGAGAAGAGAGAACAGAAAGCCACCAAGAGTGAGGAGAAGGCAGAAGGGCATCCAGAGAGAGGAGAGAACAGAGGGTCATCCACAAAAAAAAAAAAGAGAGAACAGAAGGGCATCCCGAGTGAGGAGTGAACAGAAGGGCATTCAGAGAGAGGAGAGAACAAAAGGGCATCAGGAGAAAGAAGAAGACAGAAGGTCATCCAGAAGGAGGAGAACAGAAGGGCATCCAGAGACAGGAGAGAGCAGAAGGGCATCCAGTGAGAGGAGAAGACAGAAGGGCATCTGAAGAGAGGAGAAGACAGAAGGGAGTCCAGACAGAGGAGAGAACAGAAGGGCATCCAGAGAGAGAAGACAATAGGGTATCCGGAGAGAGGAGAGAACAGAAGGGCATCCAGAGGCAGGAGAGAGCAGAAGGGCACCCAGAAAGAGGCGAAGACAATAGGGCATCCAGAGAGAGGAGAGAACAGATCAGCATCCAGAGAGAGGAGAGAGCAGAAGGGCATCCAGAGAGAGGAGAAGACAGAAAAGAAGCTGGAGATCGAGAGAACAGAACTGCATAGGGAGAGAGAAGACAGAAGGGCATCCAGAGAGTAGAAAGTACAAAAGGGCATCCAGAGAAAAAAGAAAACAGAAGGGCATCCAAAGACAGTAGAGAACAGAAGAGCATCCGTAAATAAGAGAAGAGAGGAGGCATCCAGAAGGAGAAGAGAACCAATGTGTATCCTGAGAGAGGAGAGGACAGAAGGGCATTCAGGGAGAGAAGAGAACAGAAGGTGGTCCATGGAGAGGAGAGGACAGAATGGCCTCCAGAAAGAAGAGAGAAAAGAAGGGCATCCAGAGAGAGGAGAGGTCAGAAGGGCATCCACAGAAAAGAGTAAAGAAGGCCATACAGATAGAAGAGAAGACAGAAGGGCACCTAGATAGAGGAGAGAACAGAAGGACATCTAGAGAGAGGAGAGAACAGAAGGGCATCCGGAGAGAGAAGAGAAGAGAAGAGAAGGGCATCCAGAAAGAGGAGAGTACAGAAGAGCATCAAGAGAGAGGAGAAGACAGAAGGGAATCCAGAGAGAGGAGAGAACAGAAGGGCATCCAGAGAGAGGAGAGAACAGAAGGGCATCAAGGGAGAGGAGAAGACAGAAGAAAATCCAGAGAGAGTAGAGAACATAAGGGCATCCAGAGGGAATAGTGGACAGAAGGGCATGTAGAGAGAGCAGAGAACAGAAGGTTATCCAGAAAGAGGAGAAGACAGAAAGACATCGGGAGATAGGAGAAGACAGAAGTCTTCCTTCTAGAGAGAGGAGAGGACAGAATGGACTCCAGAGAGAAGAGAGAAAAGAAGGACATCCAGAGACAGGAGAGGTCAGAAGGGCATCCACAGAAAAGAGTAAAGAAGGCCGTATAGATAGAGGAGAAGACAGAAGGGCATCCAGATAGAGGAAAGAACAGAAGGGCATCCACAGAAGGAGAAAACAGAGTGAATCCAGAGAGAGGAGAGAACAGAAGGGCATTCGGAGACAGGAGAGAACAGAAGGGCATCGGGAGAGAGGAGAAGACAGAAGGTCATCCAGAGGGAGGAGAGAACAGAAGGGCATCCAGAGACAGGAGAGAGCAGAAGGGCATCCAGAGAGAGGAGAAGACAGAAAGGCATCTGGAGAGTAGAGAAAACAGAAGGGCATCCAGAAAGATGAGAGTACAGAAGGGCATCAAGAGAGAGGAGAGATCAGATGGGCATCCAGAGAGAGGAGAGAACAGATGGGCATCCAGAGAGAGGAGAGAGCCCAAGGGCATCCTGAGAGAGGAGAAGACAATAGGGCATGCGGAGAGAGGAGAGAACAGAAGGGCATCCAGAGGGAGGAGAGAGCAGAAGGGCATCCAGAAAGAGGAGAAGACAAAAGGGCATCCGGAGAGAGGAGAGAACAGATGGGCATCCAGAGAGATGAAAAGACAGAAGGGAAGCTGGAGATCGAAGGAAAAGAAGGGCATAGGGAGAGAGGAGAAGACAGAAGGGCATCTGTAAATAGGAGAAGAAAGGATGCATGCAGATGGAGAAGAGGACCGATGGGTATCCCAAAAGAGGAGAGAACAGAAGGGCATCCAGAGAGAGGAGAAAACAGAAGGGCATCCAGAGAGAGGAGAGCACATAAGTGCTTCTGGAAAGAGGAGAAGATGGATGGCATCCAGGTGGCGAAAAGGACAAATGGGCATCCTGAGAGAGGAGAGGACAGAAGGGCATCAAAGATAGAAGAGAACAGAAGGGCTTCCAGAGAGAGGAGAGGACAGAAGGGCATCTATAGAGAGAAGAGAACAGAAAGGCACCCAGAAATAAAAGAAGACAGAAGGGATCGTGAGAAAGGAGAAAACAGAAGGGCATCCAGAGAGAGGAGAGGACAGAAGGGATAAAGAGAGAGGAGAGAAATGAAAGCGATCCAGAGTGAGGAGAAGACAGAAGGGCATCTAGAGAGAGGAGAGAACAGAAGGGCATCCAGAGAGAGGAAAGATTAAAAGGGAATCCATGGAGAGGAGAGTTCAGAAGGGCATCCAGAAATAGGAGAAGACAGAAATGCATCCACAGAGAGGAGAGAACTGAAGGGCATCCAGAGAGTGGAGAAGACAGAAGGGCATCCAGAGAGAGGAGAGAACATAAGGGCATCCAGAGAGATGAGAGGACAGAAGGGCATTTAGATAGAGGAGAGAACAAAAGGGCATCCAGAGAGAGGAGAGAAGAGGAGGGCATCCAGAGAGAGAAGAAGACAGAAGGGCATGCAGAGAGAGGAGAGGACAGAAGAGCATCAAGAGAGAGGAGAGTACAGAAGGTCATTCAGAGGGAGGAGAGTACAAAAGGGCATTCATAGGGAGGAGAATACAGAAGGGCACCCAGAGAGAGGAGAGGACAGAAGGGCATCAAGAGAGAGGAGAAACAGAAGGGCTTCCAGAGAGAGGAGAGCACAGAAGCACATCTGGAAAGAGGAGAAGAGAGAAGGCATCCAGATATAGAAGAGGACAGAGGGGCATCCTGAAATAAGAGAGGACAGAAGGACATCCAGGAGAGAAGAGAACAGAAGGGCATCCAGAGAGAGGAGAGGACAGAAGTGCATCTAGAGACAGCAGAGAATAGAAGGGCATCCATAAATAGGAGAAGACAGAAGGGCATCCAGGGAGAGGAGAGGACAGAATGGCCTCCAGAGAGAAGAGAAGGCAGAGGGCATCCAGAGAGAGGAGAGGAAAATAGAGCATCCACAGAAAAGAGTACAGAAAGCCATACATAGATAGGAGAAAACAGAAGGCCATCCAGAAAGAAGTGAGAAGAGAAGGGCATTCAGAGAGAAAAGAAGACAGAAGGGAATCTAGAGTGTGGAGAGAACTGTAGGGCATCCAGAGAGAGGAGAAGACAGAAGGGAATCGGAAGAGGGGAGAGAAGAGAAGGGCATCAGGAGAGAGGAGAAGACAGAATGGCATCCAGAGAGAGGAGATGACAGAAGGGCATCCAGAGAGAGGAGAAATTAAAAAGCCAATACAGAGAGTGGAGAGAACAGAAGGTCATCCAGAGAGAGGAGAAGATAGAAGGGCATCCAGAGAGAGGAGAAGACAGAAGGGAATCCATAGAGCAGAGAACAGAAGGGCATCCAGAGAGAGAAGAAGCCAGAAGGGAATCCAGAGAGAGGAGAGAACAGAATGGAATCCAGAGAGAGGAGAGTGCAGAAGGGAATCCAAAGAGAGAAGAAGACAAAAGGGCATCCAGAATGAGGAGAGAACAGAAGGGCATCCAGAGAGAGGAGAGAGCAGAAGGGCATCCAGAGAGAAGAGAAAACAGAAGGGCATACGGACAGAGGAGAGAACAGAAGGGCATCCAGAGAGAGGAGAAGACAGAAGTGCATTTGGAGAGAGGAGAGGACAGAAGGACATCCAGAGAGAGGAGAAAACAGAAGGGCTTCCATAGAGAGGAGAGCACATAAGCGCATCTGGAAAGAGGAGAAGAGAGACAGTATCTAGATGGTGAAGAGTACAAATGCCATCCTGAGAGAGGAGAGGACAGAAGAACATCAAGGAGAGAAGAGAACAGAAGGGCATCCAGAGAGAGGAGAGTAAAGAAGGGCATCTAGAGAGAGAAGAGAACAGTAGGGCATCCAGAAAGAGGAGAAGTCAGAAGAGCATCGGGAGATAGGAGAAGACAGAAGGTCATTCAGAGGGAGGAGAGAACAAAAGGGCATCCAGAGGGAGGAGAATACAGAAGGGCACCCAGAGAGAGGAGAGGACAGAAGCACATCCAGAGAGAGGATAGAACAGAAGGTCATCCAGAGAGAGGAGAAACATAAGGGCTTCCAGAAAGAGGAGAGCACAGAAGCACATCTGGAAAGAGGAGAAGACAGAAGGCATCCAGATGTAGAAGAGGAGAGAGGGGCATCCTGAAAGAAGAGAGGACAGAAGGGCATCCAGGAAAGAAGAGAACAGAAGGGCATCCAGAGAGAGGAGAGGACAGAAGGGCATCTAGAGAGAGCAGAGAATAGAAGGGTATCCAGAAAGAGAAGAAGACAGAAGGGCATTGGGAGATAGGAGAAGACAGAAGGGCATCCAGGGACAGGAGAGGACAGAATGGCCTCTAGAGGGAATAGAAGGCAGAGGGCTTCCAGAGAGAGGAAAGGAAAGTAGAGCATCCTCAGAAAAGAGTACAGAAGTCCAAACAGAGTGAGGAGAAAACAGAAGTGCATCCAGAAATAGGTGAGAAGAGAAGGGCATTCAGAGAGAAAAGAAGACAGAAGAGAATCTAGAGAGAGGAGAGATTTGTAGGGCATCCAGAGAGAGGAGAAGACAGAACAGCATCAGAAGAGAGGAGAGAAGAGAAGGGCATCAGGAGAGAGGAGAAGACAGAATGGCATACAGAGAGAGGACATGACAAAAAGGCATCCAGAGAGAAGAGAAATTAAAAAGCCAATACAGAGAGTGGAGAGAACAGAAGGGCATCCAGAGAGAGGAGAAGACAGAAGAGCATCCAGAGAGAGGAGAGGACAGAAGGGCATCCAGAGAGAGGAGAAGACAGAAGGGAATCCATAGAGAGGAGAGAACAGAAGGGCATCCAGAGAGAGGAGAAGCCAGAAGGGAATCCAGAGAGAGGAGAGAACAGATCGGAATCCAGAGAGAGGAGAGAGCAGAAGGGAATCCAAAGAGAGGAGAAGACAAAAGGGCATTCGGAATAAGGAGAGAACAGAAGGGCATCCTGAGGAAGGAGAGAGAGAGCAGAAGGGCATCCAGAGAGAGGAGAAAACAGAAGGGCATCTCGAGAGAGGAGAGTACAGAAGGGCATCCAAAGAGAGGTTAAGACAGAAGTGCATCTGGAGAGAGGAGAGAACAGAAGGGCATCCAGAAAGAGGAGAGAATAGAAGGGCCTCCTAAAAAAGGAGGAGACAGAAGAGGACCCAGAGAGATGAGAGAACAGAAGGGCATTCAAACAGAGAAGACAGAAGGGCATCCAGAGAGAGGAGAGAACAGAAGAGCATCCAGAAAAAGGAGAGAACAGAAGGGCATCCATAAGGAGGAGAAGACAGAAGGGAATCCAGAGAGAGGAGAGAACAGAAGGGCATTCAGAGAGAGGAGAAAACAGAAGGGCATCCAGAGAGGAGAGAACAGAAGAGCATCTGGAAGGAGAAGAAAACAGAAGGGCATCCAGAGAGAGGAGAGAACAGAAGGGCATCCAGAGAGTGTAGAGAACAGAAGGGTATCCATAGAGGAGAGGAAAAAAGGGCATCCAGAGAAAGGAGAAGACAGAAGGGCTTCAGGATAGACAAGCGAACAGAAGGGCATAGGGAGAGAGGAGAAAACAGAAGGGCATCCAGAGAGAAGAGAGAACAGAGAGGCAGCCAGAGAGAGAAGAGGACAAAAAGGGAATCCAGAGA
Organism: Arvicanthis niloticus; assembly: GCF_011762505.2. Lineage (NCBI taxonomy): Eukaryota > Metazoa > Chordata > Mammalia > Rodentia > Muridae > Arvicanthis > Arvicanthis niloticus. The sequence goes on from NW_023046314.1 coordinate 29,098, forward strand.
GAGGAGAGAACAGAAGGGCATCAATAGAGAGGAGAAGATAGAAGGGCATCCAGAGAGAGGAGAGGAGAGAAGGGCATCCAGAGAGAGGAGAGTGAAGAAGGTCATCCTGAGAAAGGAAAAGACAGAATGGCATCCAAAGAGAGGAGAGGACCGAAGGACATCCAGTGAGAGAAGAGAACAGAAGGGAATAATAAAGAGGAGAAGACAGAAGGGAATCTAGAGTGATGAAAGAATAGTAGGGTATCCAGAGAGAGGAGAAGACAAAAGGGCATCAGAAAAGAGCAGAAGACAAAAGGGCATCCAGATAGAGGAGATTACAGAAGGGCATCCAGAGAGAGGAGAAGACAAAAAGGGAATCCAGAGAGTGGAGAGAACAGAAGGGCATCCAGAGAGAGGAGAAGACCGAAGGGCATCCAGAGATAGGAGAGGACAGAATGGCCTCCAGTGATCGGAGAGAACAGAAGGGCATCTAGAGAGAAGAGAAGACAGACGGGCATCTGGAGAGAGGAGAGAACAGAAGGGCATCAAGAGAGAGGAGAAGCTAGAAGGGAATCCAGAGAGACGAGAGAACAGAACGGCATCCAGAGAGAGGAGAGAGCAGAAGGGAATCCAAAGAGAGGAGAAGAAAAAAGGTTATCCGGAATGAGGAGAGAACAGAAGGGCATCCAGAGGAAGGAGAGAGCAGAAGGGAATCCAGAGAGAGGAGAAAACAGATGGGCATCCGGAGAGAGGAGAGAACAGAAGGGCATCCAGAGAGAGGAGAGGTCAGAAGGACATCCACAGAAAAGAGTAATGAAGGCCATACAGATAGAAGAGAAGACAGAAGGGCACCTAGATAGAGGAGAAAACAGAAGGACATCTAGAGAGAGAAGAGAATAAAAGGGCATCTACAGAAGAAGAAGACAGAGCGAATCCAGATAGGGGAGAAAACAGAAGGGCATTCAGAGAGAGGAGAGAACAAAAGGTCATCAGGAGAAAGAAGAAGACAGAAGGTCATCCAGAAGGAGGAGAACAGAAGGGCATCCAGAGACAGGAGAGAGCAGAAGGGCATCCAGAGAGAGGAGAAGACAGAAGGGCATCTGAAGAGAGGAGAAGACAGATGGGCATCCAGAGAGAGGAGAGAACAGAAGGGCATCCAGAGAGAGGAGAAGACAATAGGGAATCCGGAGAGAGGAGAAAACAGAAGGGCATCCTGAGGAAGGAGAGAGCAGAAGGGCATCCAGAAAGAGGCGAAGACAATAGGGTATCCAGAGAGAAGAGAGAACAGATCAGCATCCAGAGAGAGAGAGGAGAGAGCAGAAGGGCATCCAGAGAGAGGAGAAGACAGAAAAGAAGCTGGAGATCGAGAGAACAGAACTGCATAGGGAGAGAGAAGACAGAAGGGCATCCAGAGAGTAGAAAGTACAAAAGGGCATCCAGAGAAAAAAGAAAACAGAAGGGCATCCAAAGACAGTAGAGAACAGAAGAGCATCCGTAAATAAGAGAAGAGAGGAGGCATCCAGAAGGAGAAGAGAACCAATGTGTATCCTGAGAGAGGAGAGGACAGAAGGGCATTCAGGGAGAGAAGAGAACAGAAGGTGGTCCATGGAGAGGAGAGGACAGAATGGACTCCAGAAAAAAGAGAAAAAAGAAGGGCATCCAGAGAGAGGAGAGGTCAGAAGGGCATCCACAGAAAAGAGTAAAGAAGGCCATACAGATAGAAGAGAAGACAGAAGGGCACCTAGATAGAGGAGAGAACAGAAGGACATCTAGAGAGAGGAGAGAACAGAAGGGCATTCGGAGAGAGAAGAGAAGAGAAGAGAAGGGCATCCAGAAAGAGGAGAGTACAGAAGGGCATCAAGAGAGAGGAAAAGACAGAAGGGAATCCAGAGAGAGGAGAGAACAGAAGGGCATCCAGAGAGAGGAGAGATCAGAAGGGCATCCAGAGAGAGGAGAAAACTCTAGGGCTTCCGGAGAGAGGAGAGAACAGAAGGGCATCCAGAGGGAGGATAAAACAGAAGGGCATCCAGAGAGAGGAGAGGGAAGAAGGGCATCCCCTGAGAGTAGAGAACAAATGGCATCCAGAGAGAGGAGAAGACAGAAGGGCATCCAGAGAGAGGAGAAAACAGAATTTCCTCCAGAGAGAAGACAGAGCAGAAGGGCATCCAGAGAGAAGAGAGGAAAAAAGGCATTCACATAAAATAGTACAGAAGGCCATACAGAGAGAGAAGACAGAAGGGCATCTAGACAGAGGAGAGAACAGAAGGTCATCCAAGAAGAGGAGAGTACAGAACGGCATCAAGAGAGAGGAGAGAACAGAAGGGCATCCAGAGAGAGGAGAGAACAGAAGGGCATCCAGAAAGAGGAGAAGACAGAAGGGAATCCAGAGTGAGGAGTAGACAGAAGGTCATCCCGAGAGAAGAGAGAACAGAAGAGCATCCAGAGAGAGAGGAGAGAGGAGAGAGTAGAAGGGCATCCAGAGGGAGGAGAATACAGATGGGCATCCAGAGAGAGTAGAGGACAGAAGGTCATCCAGAGAGAGGAGAGAACAGAAGTGAATCCAGAGAGAAGAGAGAACAGAAGGTCATCCAGAGAGAGGAGAAGACAGAAAGGGATCCAAAGAGAGGAGAGAACAGAAGGGCATACAGAGAGAGGAGAAGACAGAAGGGCATCCAGAGAGAGGAGAGAACAGAAGGGCATCCAGAAAAATGAGAGAACTGTAGGGCATCCAGAGTGAGGAGAGAACAGAAGGGCATTAAGAGAGATGAGAGAGCAGAAGGGTATCCAGACAGAGGAGAGGACAGAAGGGAATCCAGAGAGATTAGAGGACAAACGGGCATCCAGAGAGAGGCGAGTACAGAGGTGAATCTGGAGAGATGAGAGAGCAGAAAGGCATCCAGAGAGGAGGAGAAGACAGAAGAAAATCCAAAGAGAGGAGAGAACAGAAGAGCATACAGAGAGCGCAGAAGACAGAAGGGTATACAGAGAGAGGAGAGGACAGATGTGCATCCAGAGAGAAGAGAGAACAGAAAGCCATCAAGAGTGAGGAGAAGGCAGAAGGGCATCCAGAGAGAGGAGAGAACAGAGGGTCATCCACAAAAAAAAAAAAGAGAGAACAGAAGGGCATCCCGAGTGAGGAGTGAACAGAAGGGCATTCAGAGAGAGGAGAGAACAAAAGGGCATCAGGAGAAAGAAGAAGACAGAAGGTCATCCAGAAGGAGGAGAACAGAAGGGCATCCAGAGACAGGAGAGAGCAGAAGGGCATCCAGTGAGAGGAGAAGACAGAAGGGCATCTGAAGAGAGGAGAAGACAGAAGGGAGTCCAGACAGAGGAGAGAACAGAAGGGCATCCAGAGAGAGAAGACAATAGGGTATCCGGAGAGAGGAGAGAACAGAAGGGCATCCAGAGGCAGGAGAGAGCAGAAGGGCACCCAGAAAGAGGCGAAGACAATAGGGCATCCAGAGAGAGGAGAGAACAGATCAGCATCCAGAGAGAGGAGAGAGCAGAAGGGCATCCAGAGAGAGGAGAAGACAGAAAAGAAGCTGGAGATCGAGAGAACAGAACTGCATAGGGAGAGAGAAGACAGAAGGGCATCCAGAGAGTAGAAAGTACAAAAGGGCATCCAGAGAAAAAAGAAAACAGAAGGGCATCCAAAGACAGTAGAGAACAGAAGAGCATCCGTAAATAAGAGAAGAGAGGAGGCATCCAGAAGGAGAAGAGAACCAATGTGTATCCTGAGAGAGGAGAGGACAGAAGGGCATTCAGGGAGAGAAGAGAACAGAAGGTGGTCCATGGAGAGGAGAGGACAGAATGGCCTCCAGAAAAAAGAGAGAAAAGAAGGGTATCCAGAGAGAGGAGAGGTCAGAAGGGCATCCACAGAAAAGAGTAAAGAAGGCCATACAGATAGAAGAGAAGACAGAAGGGCACCTAGATAGAGGAGAGAACAGAAGGACATCTAGAGAGAGGAGAGAACAGAAGGGCATTCGGAGAGAGAAGAGAAGAGAAGAGAAGGGCATCCAGAAAGAGGAGAGTACAGAAGAGCATCAAGAGAGAGGAAAAGACAGAAGGGAATCCAGAGAGAGGAGAGAACAGAAGGGCATCCAGAGAGAGGAGAGATCAGAAGGGCATCCAGAGAGAGGAGAGAAGAGAAGGGCATCCAGAAAGAGGAGAGTACAGAAGGGCATCAAGAGAGAGGAGAAGACAGAAGAGAATCCAGAGAGAGGAGAGAACAGAAGGGCATCCAGAGAGAGGAGAAAGCAGAAGGGCATCCAGAGAGAAGAGAAAACTCTAGGGCTTCCGGAGAGAGGAGAGAACAGAAGGGCATCCAGAGGGAGGATAAAACAGAAGGGCATCCAGAGAGAGGAGAGGGAAGAAGGGCATCCCCTGAGAGTAGAGAACAAATGGCATCCAGAGAGAGGAGAAGACAGAAGGGCATCCAGAGAGAGGAGAAAACAGAATTTCCTCCAGAGAGAAGACAGAGCAGAAGGGCATCCAGAGAGAAGAGAGGAAAAAAGGCATTCACATAAAATAGTACAGAAGGCCATACAGAGAGAGAAGACAGAAGGGCATCTAGACAGAGGAGAGAACAGAAGGTCATCCAAGAAGAGGAGAGTACAGAACGGCATCAAGAGAGAGGAGAGAACAGAAGGGCATCCAGAGAGAGGAGAGAACAGAAGGGCATCCAGAAAGAGGAGAGTACAGAAAGGCATCAAGAGAGAGGAGAGAACAGAAGGGCATCCAGAGAGAGGAGAGAACAGAAGGGCATCAAGAGAGAGGAGAAGACAGAAGGGAATCCAGAGTGAGGAGTAGACAGAAGGTCATCCCGAGAGAAGAGAGAACAGAAGAGCATCCAGAGAGAGAGGAGAGAGGAGAGAGTAGAAGGGCATCCAGAGGGAGGAGAATACAGATGGGCATCCAGAGAGAGTAGAGGACAGAAGGTCATCCAGAGAGAGGAGAGAACAGAAGTGAATCCAGAGAGAAGAGAGAACAGAAGGGCATCCAGAGAGAGGAGAAGACAGAAGGGGATCCAAAGAGAGGAGAGAACAGAAGGGCATACAGAGAGAGGAGAAGACAGAAGGGCATCCAGAGAGAGGAGAGAACAGAAGGGCATCCAGAAAAATGAGAGAACTGTAGGGCATCCAGAGTGAGGAGAGAACAGAAGGGCATTAAGAGAGATGAGAGAGCAGAAGGGTATCCAGACAGAGGAGAGGACAGAAGGGAATCCAGAGAGATTAGAGTACAAACGGGCATCCAGAGAGAGGCGAGTACAGAGGTGAATCTGGAGAGATGAGAGAGCAGAAGGGCATCCAGAGAGGAGGAGAAGACAGAAGAAAATCCAAAGAGAGGAGAGAACAGAAGAGCATACAGAGAGCGCAGAAGACAGAAGGGTATACAGAGAGAGGAGAGGACAGATGTGCATCCAGAGAGAAGAGAGAACAGAAAGCCACCAAGAGTGAGGAGAAGGCAGAAGGGCATCCAGAGAGAGGAGAGAACAGAGGGTCATCCACAAAAAAAAAAAAGAGAGAACAGAAGGGCATCCCGAGTGAGGAGTGAACAGAAGGGCATTCAGAGAGAGGAGAGAACAAAAGGGCATCAGGAGAAAGAAGAAGACAGAAGGTCATCCAGAAGGAGGAGAACAGAAGGGCATCCAGAGAGAGGAGAGAGCAGAAGGGCATCCAGTGAGAGGAGAAGACAGAAGGGCATCTGAAGAGAGGAGAAGACAGAAGGGAGTCCAGACAGAGGAGAGATCAGAAGGGCATCCAGAGAGAGAAGACAATAGGGTATCCGGAGAGAGGAGAGAACAGAAGGGCATCCAGAGGCAGGAGAGAGCAGAAGGGCACCCAGAAAGAGGCGAAGACAATAGGGCATCCAGAGAGAGGAGAGAACAGATCAGCATCCAGAGAGAGGAGAGAGCAGAAGGGCATCCAGAGAGAGGAGAAGACAGAAAAGAAGCTGGAGATCGAGAGAACAGAACTGCATAGGGAGAGAGAAGACAGAAGGGCATCCAGAGAGTAGAAAGTACAAAAGGGCATCCAGAGAAAAAAGAAAACAGAAGGGCATCCAAAGACAGTAGAGAACAGAAGAGCATCCGTAAATAAGAGAAGAGAGGAGGCATCCAGAAGGAGAAGAGAACCAATGTGTATCCTGAGAGAGGAGAGGACAGAAGGGCATTCAGGGAGAGAAGAGAACAGAAGGTCGTCCATGGAGAGGAGAGGACAGAATGGCCTCCAGAAAGAAGAGAGAAAAGAAGGGCATCCAGAGAGAGGAGAGGTCAGAAGGGCATCCACAGAAAAGAGTAAAGAAGGCCATACAGATAGAAGAGAAGACAGAAGGGCACCTAGATAGAGGAGAGAACAGAAGGACATCTAGAGAGAGGAGAGAACAGAAGGGCATTCGGAGAGAGAAGAGAAGAGAAGAGAAGGGCATCCAGAAAGAGGAGAGTACAGAAGAGCATCAAGAGAGAGGAAAAGACAGAAGGGAATCCAGAGAGAGGAGAGAACAGAAGGGCATCCAGAGAGAGGAGAGAACAGAAGGGCATCAAGGGAGAGGAGAAGACAGAAGAAAATCCAGAGAGAGGAGAGAACATAAGGGCATCCAGAGGGAATAGTGGACAGAAGGGCATGTAGAGAGAGCAGAGAACAGAAGGTTATCCAGAAAGAGGAGAAGACAGAAAGGCATCGGGAGATAGGAGAAGACAGAAGTCTTCCTTCTAGAGAGAGGAGAGGACAGAATGGCCTCCAGAGAGAAGAGAGAAAAGAAGGGCATTCAGAGAGAGGAGAGGTCAGAAGGGCATCCACAGAAAAGAGTAAAGAAGGCCATACAGATAGAAGAGAAGGGAGAAGGGCATCTAGATAGAGGAGAGAACAGAAGGGCATCCACAGAAGGAGAAAACAGAGTGAATCCAGAGAGAGGAGAGAACAGAAGGGCATTCGGAGACAGGAGAGAACAGAAGGGCATCGGGAGAGAGGAGAAGACAGAAGGTCATCCAGAGGGAGGAGAGAAGAGAAGGGCATCCAGAGACAGGAGAGAGCCTAAGGGCATCCAGAGAGAGGAGAAGACAGAAAGGCATCTGGAGAGTAGAGAAAACAGAAGGGCATCCAGAAAGATGAGAGTACAGAAGGGCATCAAGAGAGAGGAGAGATCAGATGGGCATCCAGAGAGAGGAGAGAACAGATGGGCATCCAGAGAGAGGAGAGAGCAGAAGGGCATCCTGAGAGAGGAGAAGACAATAGGGCATGCGGAGAGAGGAGAGAACAGAAGGGCATCCAGAGGGAGGAGAGAGCAGAAGGGCATCCAGAAAGAGGAGAAGACAAAAGGGCATCCGGAGAGAGGAGAGAACAGATGGGCATCCAGAGAGATGAAAAGACAGAAGGGAAGCTGGAGATTGAGGGAACAGAAGGGCATAGGGAGAGAGGAGAAGACAGAAGGGCATCTGTAAATAGGAGAAGAAAGGATGCATGCAGATGGAGAAGAGGACCGATGGGTATCCCAAAAGAGGAGAGAACAGAAGGGCATCCAGAGAGAGGAGAAAACAGAAGGGCTTCCAGAGAGAGGAGAGCACATAAGTGCTTCTGGATAGAGGAGAAGATGGATGGCATCCAGGTGGCGAAGGGGACAAATGGGCATCCTGAGAGAGGAGAGGACAGAAGGGCATCAAATATAGAAGAGAACAGAAGGGCTTCCAGAGAGAGGAGAGGACAGAAGGGCATCTAGAGAGAAAAGAGTACAGAAGGGCACCCAGAAAGAAAAGAACACAGAAGGGATCGGGAGATAGGAGAAAACAGAAGGGCATCCAGAGATAGGAGAGGACAGAAGGGATAAAGAGAGAGGAGAGAAATGAAAGACATCCAGAGTGAGGAGAAGACAGAAGGGCATCTAGAGAGAGGAGAGAACAGAAGGGCATCCAGAGAGAGGAAAGATTAAAAGGGAATCCATGGAGAGGAGAGTTCAGAAGGGCATCCAGAAATAGGAGAAGACAGAAATGCATCCACAGAGAGGAGAGAACTGAAGGGCATCCAGAGAGTGGAGAAGACAGAAGGGCATCCAGAGAGAGGAGAGAACATAAGGGCATCCAGAGAGATGAGAGGACAGAAGGGCATTTAGATAGAGGAGAGAACAAAAGGGCATCCAGAGAGAGGAGAGAAGAGGAGGGCATCCAGAGAGAGAAGAAGACAGAAGGGCATGCAGAGAGAGGAGAGGACAGAAGAGCATCAAGAGAGAGGAGAGTACAGAAGGTCATTCAGAGGGAGGAGAGAACAAAAGGGCATTCAGAGGGAGGAGAATACAGAAGGGCACCCAGAGAGAGGAGAGGACAGAAGGGCATCAAGAGAGAGGAGAAACAGAAGGGCTTCCAGAGAGAGGAGAGCACAGAATCACATCTGGAAAGAGGAGAAGAGAGAAGGCATCCAGATATAGAAGAGGACAGAGGGGCATCCTGAAATAAGAGAGGACAGAAGGACATCCAGGAGAGAATAGAACAGAAGGGCATCCAGAGAGAGGAGAGGACAGAAGAGCATCTAGAGACAGCAGAGAATAGAAGGGCATCCATAAATAGGAGAAGACAGAAGGGCATCCAGGGAGAGGAGAGGACAGAATGGCCTCTAGAGAGAAGAGAAGGCAGAGGGCATCCAGAGAGAGGAGAGGAAAATAGAGCATCCACAGAAAAGAGTACAGAAAGCCATACATAGAAAGGAGAAAACAGAAGGGCATCCAGAAAGAAGTGAGAAGAGAAGGGCATTCAGAGAGAAAAGAAGACAGAAGGGAATCTAGAGTGTGGAGAGAACTGTAGGGCATCCAGAGAGAGGAGAAGACAGAAGGGCATCAGAAAAGAGGAGAGAAGAGAAGGGCACCAGAAGAGAGGAGAAGACAGAATGGCATCCAGAGAGAGATGACAGAAGGGCATCCAGAGAGAGGAGAAATTAAAAGCCAATACAGAGAGTGGACAGAACAGAAGGTCATCCAGAGAGAGGAGAATACAGAAGGGCATCCAGAGAGAGGAGAAGACAGAAGGGAATCCATAGAGAAGAGAACAGAAGGGCATCCAGAGAGAGAAGAAGCCAGAAGGGAATCCAGAGAGAGGAGAGAACAGAATGGAATCCAGAGAGAGGAGAGTGCAGAAGGGAATCCAAAGAGAGAAGAAGACAAAAGGGCATCCAGAATGAGGAGAGAACAGAAGGGCATCCAGAGAGAGGAGAGAGCAGAAGGGCATCCAGAGAGAAGAGAAAACAGAAGGGCATACGGACAGAGGAGAGAACAGAAGGGCATCCAGAGAGAGGAGAAGACAGAAGTGCATTTGGAGAGAGGAGAGGACAGAAGGACATTCAGAAAGAGGAGAAAACAGAAGGGCTTCCAGACAGAGAAGAGCACATAAGCGCATCTGGAAAGAGGAGAAGAGAGACGGTATCTAGATGTTGAAGAGGACCAGTGCCATCCTGAGAGAGGAGAGGACAGAAGGGCATCAAGGAGAGAAGAGAACAGAAGTGCATCCAGAGAGAGGAGAGTAAAGAAGGACATTTAGAGAGAGAAGAGAACAGTAGGGCATCCAGAAAGAGGAGAAGTCAGAAGGGCATCGGGAGATAGAAGAAGACATAAGGTCATTCAGAGGGAGGAGAGAACAAAAGGGCATCCAGAGGGAGGAGAATACAGAAGGGCACCCAGAGAGAGGAGAGGACAGAAGGGCATCCAGAGAGAGGAGAGAACAGAAGGTCATCCAGAGAGAGGAGAAACATAAGGGCTTCCAGAAAGAGGAGAGCACAGAAGCACATCTGGAAAGAGGAGAAGACAGAAGGCATCCAGATGTAGAAGAGGACAGAGGGGCATCCTGAGAGAAAAGAGGACAGAAGGGCATCCAGGAAAGAAGAGAACAGAAGGTCACCCAGAGAGAGGAGAGGACAGAAGGGCATCTAGAGAGAGCAGAGAATAGAAGGGCATCCAGAAAGAGGAGAAGACAGAAGGGCATTGGGAGTTAGGAGAAGACAGAAAGGCATCCAGAGACAGGAGAGGACAGAATGGCCTCTAGAGAGAATAAAAGGCAGAGGGCTTCCAGAGAGAGGAAAGGAAAGTAGAGCATCCTCAGAAAAGAGTACAGAAGTCCAAACAGAGTGAGGAGAAAACAGAAGTGCATCCAGAAATAGGTGAGAAGAGAAGGGCATTCAGAGAGAAAAGAAGACAGAAGAGAATCTAGAGAGAGGAGAGATTTGTAGGGCATCCAGAGAGAGGAGAAAACAGAATGGCATCAGAAGAGAGGAGAGAAGAGAAGGGCATCGGGAGAGAGGAGAAGACAGAATGGCATACAGAGAGAGGACATGACAGAAAGGCATCCAGAGAGAAGAGAAATTAAAAAGCCAATACAGAGAGTGGAGAGAACAGAAGGGCATCCAGAGAGAGGAGAAGACAGAAGAGCATCCAGAGAGAGGAGAGGACAGAAGGGCATCCAGAGAGAGGAGAAGACAGAAGGGAATCCATAGAGAGGAGAGAACAGAAGGGCATCCAGAGAGAGGAGAAGCCAGAAGGGTATCCAGAGAGAGGAGAGAACAAATCGGAATCCAGAGAGAGGAGAGAGCAGAAGGGAATCCAAAGAGAGGAGAAGACAAAAGGTCATTCGGAATGAGGAGAGAACAGAAGGGCATACAGAGGAAGAAGAGAGCTGAAGGGCATCCAGAGAGAGGAGAAAACAGAAGGGCATCTCGAGAGAGGAGAGTACAGAAGGGCATCCAGAGAGAGGTTAAGACAGAAGTGCATCTGGAGAGAGGAGAGAACAGAAGGACACTCAAAAAGAGGAGAGAATAGAAGGGCCTCCTAAAAAAGGAGGAGACAGAAGAGGACCCAGAGAGATGAGAGAACAGAAGGGCATTCAAACAGAGAAGACAGAAGTGCATCCAGAGAGACGAGAGAACAAAAGAGCATCCAGAAAAAGGAGAGAACAGAAGGGCATCCATAAGGAGGAGAAGACAGAAGGGAATCCAGAGAGAGGAGAGAACAGAAGGGCATTCAGAGAGAGGAGAAAACAGAAGGGCATCCAGAAAGGAGAGAACAGAAGAGCATCTGGAAGGAGAAGAAAACAGAAGGGCATCCAGAGAGAGGAGAGAACAGAAGGGCATCCAGAGAGTGTAGAGAACAGAAGGGTATCCATAGAGGAGAAGAAAAAAGGGCATCCAGAGAAAGGAGAAGACAGAAGGGCTTCAGGATAGACAAGCGAACAGAAGGGCATAGGGAGAGAGGAGAAAACAGAAGGGCATCCAGAGAGAAGAGAGAACAGAGAGGCAGCCAGAGAGAGGAGAGGACAAAAAGGGAATCCAGAGAGAGGAGAGAACAGAAGGGCATCAAGAGAGAGGAGAGGATAGAAGGGCATCCAGAGAGAGGAGAGGAAAGAAGGGCATCCAGAGAGAGGAGAGTGAAGAAGGTCATCCTGAGAAAGGAAAAGACAGAATGGCATCCAAAGAGAGGAGAGGACCGAAGGACATCCAGTGAGAGAAGAGAACAGAAGGGAATAATAAAGAGGAGAAGACAGAAGGGAATCTAGAGTGATGAAAGAATAGTAGGGTATCCAGAGAGAGGAGAAGACAAAAGGGCATCAGAAAAGAGCAGAAGACAAAAGGGCATCCAGATAGAGGAAATTACAGAAGGGCATCCAGAGAGAGGAGAAGACAAAAAGGGAATCCAGAGAGAGGAGAGAACAGAAGGGCATCCAGAGAGAGGAGAAGACCGAAGGGCATCCAGAGATAGGAGAGGACAGAATGTCCTCCAGTGATAGGAGAGAACAGAAGGGCATCTAGAGAGAAGAGAAGACAGACGGGCATCTGGAGAGAGGAGAGAACAGAAGGGCATCAAGAGAGAGGAGATGCTAGAAGGGAATCCAGAGAGAGGAGAGAACAGAACGGCATCCAGAGAGAGGAGAGAGCAGAAGGGAATCCAAAGAGAGGAGAAGAAAAAAGGTTATTCGGAATGAGGAGAGAACAGAAGGGCATCCAGAGGAAGGAGAGAGCAGAAGGGCATCCAGAGAGAGGAGAAAACAGATGGGCATCCGGAGAGAGGAGAGAACAGAAGGGCATCCAGAGAGAGGAGAGGTCAGAAGGACATCCACAGAAAAGAGTAAATAAGGCCATACAGATAGAAGAGAAGACAGAAGGGCACCTAGATAGAGGAGAAAACAGAAGGACATCTAGAGAGAGAAGAGAATAAAAGGGCATCTACAGAAGAAGAAGACAGAGCGAATCCAGATAGGGGAGAAAACAGAAGGGCATTCAGAGAGAGGAGAGAACAAAAGGTCATCAGGAGAAAGAAGAAGACAGAAGGTCATCCAGAAGGAGGAGAACAGAAGGGCATCCAGAGACAGGAGAGAGCAGAAGGGCATCCAGAGAGAGGAGAAGACAGAAGGGCATCTGAAGAGAGGAGAAGACAGAAGGGAGTCCAGACAGAGGAGAGAACAGAAGGGCATCCAGAGAGAGAAGACAATAGGGTATCCGGAGAGAGGAGAGAACAGAAGGGCATCCAGAGGCAGGAGAGAGCAGAAGGGCACCCAGAAAGAGGCGAAGACAATAGGGCATCCAGAGAGAGGAGAGAACAGATCAGCATCCAGAGAGAGGAGAGAGCAGAAGGGCATCCAGAGAGAGGAGAAGACAGAAAAGAAGCTGGAGATCGAGAGAACAGAACTGCATAGGGAGAGAGAAGACAGAAGGGCATCCAGAGAGTAGAAAGTACAAAAGGGCATCCAGAGAAAAAAGAAAACAGAAGGGCATCCAAAGACAGTAGAGAACAGAAGAGCATCCGTAAATAAGAGAAGAGAGGAGGCATCCAGAAGGAGAAGAGAACCAATGTGTATCCTGAGAGAGGAGAGGACAGAAGGGCATTCAGGGAGAGAAGAGAACAGAAGGTGGTCCATGGAGAGGAGAGGACAGAATGGACTCCAGAAAAAAGAGAAAAAAAGAAGGGTATCCAGAGAGAGGAGAGGTCAGAAGGGCATCCACAGAAAAGAGTAAAGAAGGCCATACAGATAGAAGAGAAGACAGAAGGGCACCTAGATAGAGGAGAGAACAGAAGGACATCTAGAGAGAGGAGAGAACAGAAGGGCATTCGGAGAGAGAAGAGAAGAGAAGAGAAGGGCATCCAGAAAGAGGAGAGTACAGAAGAGCATCAAGAGAGAGGAAAAGACAGAAGGGAATCCAGAGAGAGGAGAGAACAGAAGGGCATCCAGAGAGAGGAGAGATCAGAAGGGCATCCAGAGAGAGGAGAAAACTCTAGGGCTTCCGGAGAGAGGAGAGAACAGAAGGGCATCCAGAGGGAGGATAAAACAGAAGGGCATCCAGAGAGAGGAGAGGGAAGAAGGGCATCCCCTGAGAGTAGAGAACAAATGGCATCCAGAGAGAGGAGAAGACAGAAGGGCATCCAGAGAGAGGAGAAAACAGAATTTCCTCCAGAGAGAAGACAGAGCAGAAGGGCATCCAGAGAGAAGAGAGGAAAAAAGGCATTCACATAAAATAGTACAGAAGGCCATACAGAGAGAGAAGACAGAAGGGCATCTAGACAGAGGAGAGAACAGAAGGTCATCCAAGAAGAGGAGAGTACAGAACGGCATCAAGAGAGAGGAGAGAACAGAAGGGCATCCAGAGAGAGGAGAGAACAGAAGGGCATCCAGAAAGAGGAGAAGACAGAAGGGAATCCAGAGTGAGGAGTAGACAGAAGGTCATCCCGAGAGAAGAGAGAACAGAAGAGCATCCAGAGAGAGAGGAGAGAGGAGAGAGTAGAAGGGCATCCAGAGGGAGGAGAATACAGAAGGGCATCCAGAGAGAGTAGAGGACAGAAGGTCATCCAGAGAGAGGAGAGAACAGAAGTGAATCCAGAGAGAGGAGAGAACAGAAGGGCATCCAGAGAGAGGAGAAGACAGAAAGGGATCCAAAGAGAGGAGAGAACAGAAGGGCATACAGAGAGAGGAGAAGACAGAAGGGCATCCAGAGAGAGGAGAGAACAGAAGGGCATCCAGAAAAATGAGAGAACTGTAGGGCATCCAGAGTGAGGAGAGAACAGAAGGGCATTAAGAGAGATGAGAGAGCAGAAGGGCATCCAGACAGAGGAGAGGACAGAAGGGAATCCAGAGAGATTAGAAGACAAACGGGCATCCAGAGAGAGGCGAGTACAGAGGTGAATCTGGAGAGATGAGAGAGCAGAAGGGCATCCAGAGAGGAGGAGAAGACAGAATAAAATCCAAAGAGAGGAGAGAACAGAAGAGCATACAGAGAGCGCAGAAGACAGAAGGGTATACAGAGAGAGGAGAGGACAGATGTGCATCCAGAGAGAAGAGAGAACAGAAAGCCACCAAGAGTGAGGAGAAGGCAGAAGGGCATCCAGAGAGAGGAGAGAACAGAGGGTCATCCACAAAAAAAAAAAAGAGAGAACAGAAGGGCATCCCGAGTGAGGAGTGAACAGAAGGGCATTCAGAGAGAGGAGAGAACAAAAGGGCATCAGGAGAAAGAAGAAGACAGAAGGTCATCCAGAAGGAGGAGAACAGAAGGGCATCCAGAGACAGGAGAGAGCAGAAGGGCATCCAGTGAGAGGAGAAGACAGAAGGGCATCTGAAGAGAGGAGAAGACAGAAGGGAGTCCAGACAGAGGAGAGAACAGAAGGGCATCCAGAGAGAGAAGACAATAGGGTATCCGGAGAGAGGAGAGAACAGAAGGGCATCCAGAGGCAGGAGAGAGCAGAAGGGCACCCAGAAAGAGGCGAAGACAATAGGGCATCCAGAGAGAGGAGAGAACAGATCAGCATCCAGAGAGAGGAGAGAGCAGAAGGGCATCCAGAGAGAGGAGAAGACAGAAAAGAAGCTGGAGATCGAGAGAACAGAACTGCATAGGGAGAGAGAAGACAGAAGGGCATCCAGAGAGTAGAAAGTACAAAAGGGCATCCAGAGAAAAAAGAAAACAGAAGGGCATCCAAAGACAGTAGAGAACAGAAGAGCATCCGTAAATAAGAGAAGAGAGGAGGCATCCAGAAGGAGAAGAGAACCAATGTGTATCCTGAGAGAGGAGAGGACAGAAGGGCATTCAGGGAGAGAAGAGAACAGAAGGTCATCCATGGAGAGGAGAGGACAGAATGGACTCCAGAAAAAAGAGAGAAAAGAAGGGTATCCAGAGAGAGGAGAGGTCAGAAGGGCATCCACAGAAAAGAGTAAAGAAGGCCATACAGATAGAAGAGAAGACAGAAGGGCACCTAGATAGAGGAGAGAACAGAAGGACATCTAGAGAGAGGAGAGAACAGAAGGGCATTCGGAGAGAGAAGAGAAGAGAAGAGAAGGGCATCCAGAAAGAGGAGAGTACAGAAGAGCATCAAGAGAGAGGAAAAGACAGAAGGGAATCCAGAGAGAGGAGAGAACAGAAGGGCATCCAGAGAGAGGAGAGATCAGAAGGGCATCCAGAGAGAGGAGAGAAGAGAAGGTCATCCAGAAAGAGGAGAGTACAGAAGGGCATCAAGAGAGAGGAGAAGACAGAAGAGAATCCAGAGAGAGGAGCGAACAGAAGGGTATCCAGAGAGAGGAGAAAGCAGAAGGGCATCCAGAGAGAAGAGAAAACTCTAGGGCTTCCGGAGAGAGGAGAGAACAGAAGGGCATCCAGAGGGAGGATAAAACAGAAGGGCATCCAGAGAGAGGAGAGGGAAGAAGGGCATCCCCTGAGAGTAGAGAACAAATGGCATCCAGAGAGAGGAGAAGACAGAAGGGCATCCAGAGAGAGGAGGAAACAGAATTTCCTCCAGAGAGAAGACAGAGCAGAAGGGCATCCAGAGAGAAGAGAGGAAAAAAGGCATTCACATAAAATAGTACAGAAGGCCATACAGAGAGAGAAGACAGAAGGGCATCTAGACAGAGGAGAGAACAGAAGGTCATCCAAGAAGAGGAGAGTACAGAAGGGCATCAAGAGAGAGGAGAGAACAGAAGGGCATCCAGAGAGAGGAGAGAACAGAAGGGCATCCAGAAAGAGGAGAGTACAGAACGGCATCAAGAGAGAGGAGAGAACAGAAGGGCATCCAGAGAGAGGAGAGAACAGAAGGGCATCAAGAGAGAGGAGAAGACAGAAGGGAATCCAGAGTGAGGAGTAGACAGAAGGTCATCCCGAGAGAAGAGAGAACAGAAGAGCATCCAGAGAGAGAGGAGAGAGGAGAGAGTAGAAGGGCATCCAGAGGGAGGAGAATACAGATGGGCATCCAGAGAGAGTAGAGGACAGAAGGTCATCCAGAGAGAGGAGAGAACAGAAGTGAATCCAGAGAGAAGAGAGAACAGAAGGGCATCCAGAGAGAGGAGAAGACAGAAGGGGATCCAAAGAGAGGAGAGAACAGAAGGGCATACAGAGAGAGGAGAAGACAGAAGGGCATCCAGAGAGAGGAGAGAACAGAAGGGCATCCAGAAAAATGAGAGAACTGTAGGGCATCCAGAGTGAGGAGAGAACAGAAGGGCATTAAGAGAGATGAGAGAGCAGAAGGGCATCCAGACAGAGGAGAGGACAGAAGGGAATCCAGAGAGATTAGAAGACAAACGGGCATCCAGAGAGAGGCGAGTACAGAGGTGAATCTGGAGAGATGAGAGAGCAGAAGGGCATCCAGAGAGGAGGAGGAGACAGAATGGAATCCAAAGAGAGGAGAGAACAGAAGAGCATACAGAGAGCGCAGAAGACAGAAGGGTATACAGAGAGAGGAGAGGACAGATGTGCATCCAGAGAGAGGAGAGAACAGAAAGCCATCAAGAGTGAGGAGAAGGCAGAAGGGCATCCAGAGAGAGGAGAGAACAGAGGGTCATCCACAAAAAAAAAAAAGAGAGAACAGAAGGGCATCCCGAGTGAGGAGTGAACAGAAGGGCATTCAGAGAGAGGAGAGAACAAAAGGGCATCAGGAGAAAGAAGAAGACAGAAGGTCATCCAGAAGGAGGAGAACAGAAGGGCATCCAGAGACAGGAGAGAGCAGAAGGGCATCCAGTGAGAGGAGAAGACAGAAGGGCATCTGAAGAGAGGAGAAGACAGAAGGGAGTCCAGACAGAGGAGAGAACAGAAGGGCATCCAGAGAGAGAAGACAATAGGGTATCCGGAGAGAGGAGAGAACAGAAGGGCATCCAGAGGCAGGAGAGAGCAGAAGGGCACCCAGAAAGAGGCGAAGACAATAGGGCATCCAGAGAGAGGAGAGAACAGATCAGCATCCAGAGAGAGGAGAGAGCAGAAGGGCATCCAGAGAGAGGAGAAGACAGAAAAGAAGCTGGAGATCGAGAGAACAGAACTGCATAGGGAGAGAGAAGACAGAAGGGCATCCAGAGAGTAGAAAGTACAAAAGGGCATCCAGAGAAAAAAGAAAACAGAAGGGCATCCAAAGACAGTAGAGAACAGAAGAGCATCCGTAAATAAGAGAAGAGAGGAGGCATCCAGAAGGAGAAGAGAACCAATGTGTATCCTGAGAGAGGAGAGGACAGAAGGGCATTCAGGGAGAGAAGAGAACAGAAGGTGGTCCATGGAGAGGAGAGGACAGAATGGACTCCAGAAAAAAGAGAAAAAAGAAGGGTATCCAGAGAGAGGAGAGGTCAGAAGGGCATCCACAGAAAAGAGTAAAGAAGGCCATACAGATAGAAGAGAAGACAGAAGGGCACCTAGATAGAGGAGAGAACAGAAGGACATCTAGAGAGAGGAGAGAACAGAAGGGCATTCGGAGAGAGAAGAGAAGAGAACAGAAGGGCATCCAGAAAGAGGAGAGTACAGAAGAGCATCAAGAGAGAGGAAAAGACAGAAGGGAATCCAGAGAGAGGAGAGAACAGAAGGGCATCCAGAGAGAGGAGAGATCAGAAGGGCATCCAGAGAGAGGAGAAAACTCTAGGGCTTCCGGAGAGAGGAGAGAACAGAAGGGCATCCAGAGGGAGGATAAAACAGAAGGGCATCCAGAGAGAGGAGAGGGAAGAAGGGCATCCCCTGAGAGTAGAGAACAAATGGCATCCAGAGAGAGGAGAAGACAGAAGGGCATCCAGAGAGAGGAGAAAACAGAATTTCCTCCAGAGAGAAGACAGAGCAGAAGGGCATCCAGAGAGAAGAGAGGAAAAAAGGCATTCACATAAAATAGTACAGAAGGGCATCCAGAGAGAGGAGAGAACAGAAGGGCATCTAGACAGAGGAGAGAACAGAAGGTCATCCAAGAAGAGGAGAGTACAGAACGGCATCAAGAGAGAGGAGAGAACAGAAGGGCATCCAGAGAGAGGAGAGAACAGAAGGGCATCCAGAAAGAGGAGAGAACAGAAGGTCATCCCGAGAGAAGAGAGAACAGAAGAGCATCCAGAGAGAGAGGAGAGAGGAGAGAGTAGAAGGGCATCCAGAGGGAGGAGAATACAGATGGGCATCCAGAGAGAGTAGAGGACAGAAGGTCATCCAGAGAGAGGAGAGAACAGAAGTGAATCCAGAGAGAAGAGAGAACAGAAGGTCATCCAGAGAGAGGAGAAGACAGAAAGGGATCCAAAGAGAGGAGAGAACAGAAGGGCATACAGAGAGAGGAGAAGACAGAAGGGCATCCAGAGAGAGGAGAGAACAGAAGGGCATCCAGAAAAATGAGAGAACTGTAGGGCATCCAGAGTGAGGAGAGAACAGAAGGGCATTAAGAGAGATGAGAGAGCAGAAGGGTATCCAGACAGAGGAGAGGACAGAAGGGAATCCAGAGAGATTAGAAGACAAACGGGCATCCAGAGAGAGGCGAGTACAGAGGTGAATCTGGAGAGATGAGAGAGCAGAAGGGCATCCAGAGAG
Source organism: Arvicanthis niloticus (assembly GCF_011762505.2). Lineage (NCBI taxonomy): Eukaryota > Metazoa > Chordata > Mammalia > Rodentia > Muridae > Arvicanthis > Arvicanthis niloticus. Next base: position 47,826 of record NW_023046314.1, read on the forward strand.
GAGGAGAAGACAGAAGAAAATCCAAAGAGAGGAGAGAACAGAAGAGCATACAGAGAGCGCAGAAGACAGAAGGGTATACAGAGAGAGGAGAGGACAGATGTGCATCCAGAGAGAAGAGAGAACAGAAAGCCATCAAGAGTGAGGAGAAGGCAGAAGGGCATCCAGAGAGAGGAGAGAACAGAGGGTCATCCACAAAAAAAAAAAGAGAGAACAGAAGGGCATCCCGAGTGAGGAGTGAACAGAAGGGCATTCAGAGAGAGGAGAGAACAAAAGGGCATCAGGAGAAAGAAGAAGACAGAAGGTCATCCAGAAGGAGGAGAACAGAAGGGCATCCAGAGACAGGAGAGAGCAGAAGGGCATCCAGTGAGAGGAGAAGACAGAAGGGCATCTGAAGAGAGGAGAAGACAGAAGGGAGTCCAGACAGAGGAGAGAACAGAAGGGCATCCAGAGAGAGAAGACAATAGGGTATCCGGAGAGAGGAGAGAACAGAAGGGCATCCAGAGGCAGGAGAGAGCAGAAGGGCACCCAGAAAGAGGCGAAGACAATAGGGCATCCAGAGAGAGGAGAGAACAGATCAGCATCCAGAGAGAGGAGAGAGCAGAAGGGCATCCAGAGAGAGGAGAAGACAGAAAAGAAGCTGGAGATCGAGAGAACAGAACTGCATAGGGAGAGAGAAGACAGAAGGGCATCCAGAGAGTAGAAAGTACAAAAGGGCATCCAGAGAAAAAAGAAAACAGAAGGGCATCCAAAGACAGTAGAGAACAGAAGAGCATCCGTAAATAAGAGAAGAGAGGAGGCATCCAGAAGGAGAAGAGAACCAATGTGTATCCTGAGAGAGGAGAGGACAGAAGGGCATTCAGGGAGAGAAGAGAACAGAAGGTGGTCCATGGAGAGGAGAGGACAGAATGGACTCCAGAAAAAAGAGAGAAAAGAAGGGTATCCAGAGAGAGGAGAGGTCAGAAGGGCATCCACAGAAAAGAGTAAAGAAGGCCATACAGATAGAAGAGAAGACAGAAGGGCACCTAGATAGAGGAGAGAACAGAAGGACATCTAGAGAGAGGAGAGAACAGAAGGGCATTCGGAGAGAGAAGAGAAGAGAAGAGAAGGGCATCCAGAAAGAGGAGAGTACAGAAGAGCATCAAGAGAGAGGAAAAGACAGAAGGGAATCCAGAGAGAGGAGAGAACAGAAGGGCATCCAGAGAGAGGAGAGATCAGAAGGGCATCCAGAGAGAGGAGAGAAGAGAAGGTCATCCAGAAAGAGGAGAGTACAGAAGGGCATCAAGAGAGAGGAGAAGACAGAAGAGAATCCAGAGAGAGGAGAGAACAGAAGGGTATCCAGAGAGAGGAGAAAGCAGAAGGGCATCCAGAGAGAGGAGAAAACTCTAGGGCTTCCGGAGAGAGGAGAGAACAGAAGGGCATCCAGAGGGAGGATAAAACAGAAGGGCATCCAGAGAGAGGAGAGGGAAGAAGGGCATCCCCTGAGAGTAGAGAACAAATGGCATCCAGAGAGAGGAGAAGACAGAAGGGCATCCAGAGAGAGGAGAAAACAGAATTTCCTCCAGAGAGAAGACAGAGCAGAAGGGCATCCAGAGAGAAGAGAGGAAAAAAGGCATTCACATAAAATAGTACAGAAGGCCATACAGAGAGAGAAGACAGAAGGGCATCTAGACAGAGGAGAGAACAGGAGGTCATCCAAGAAGAGGAGAGTACAGAACGGCATCAAGAGAGAGGAGAGAACAGAAGGGCATCCAGAGAGAGGAGAGAACAGAAGGGCATCCAGAAAGAGGAGAGTACAGAACGGCATCAAGAGAGAGGAGAGAACAGAAGGGCATCCAGAGAGAGGAGAGAACAGAAGGGCATCAAGAGAGAGGAGAAGACAGAAGGGAATCCAGAGTGAGGAGTAGACAGAAGGTCATCCCGAGAGAAGAGAGAACAGAAGAGCATCCAGAGAGAGAGGAGAGAGGAGAGAGTAGAAGGGCATCCAGAGGGAGGAGAATACAGAAGGGCATCCAGAGAGAGTAGAGGACAGAAGGTCATCCAGAGAGAGGAGAGAACAGAAGTGAATCCAGAGAGAAGAGAGAACAGAAGGGCATCCAGAGAGAGGAGAAGACAGAAGGGGATCCAAAGAGAGGAGAGAACAGAAGGGCATACAGAGAGAGGAGAAGACAGAAGGGCATCCAGAGAGAGGAGAGAACAGAAGGGCATCCAGAAAAATGAGAGAACTGTAGGGCATCCAGAGTGAGGAGAGAACAGAAGGGCATTAAGAGAGATGAGAGAGCAGAAGGGCATCCAGACAGAGGAGAGGACAGAAGGGAATCCAGAGAGATTAGAAGACAAACGGGCATCCAGAGAGAGGCGAGTACAGAGGTGAATCTGGAGAGATGAGAGAGCAGAAGGGCATCCAGAGAGGAGGAGAAGACAGAAGGGAATCCAAAGAGAGGAGAGAACAGAAGAGCATACAGAGAGCGCAGAAGACAGAAGGGTATACAGAGAGAGGAGAGGACAGATGTGCATCCAGAGAGAAGAGAGAACAGAAAGCCATCAAGAGTGAGGAGAAGGCAGAAGGGCATCCAGAGAGAGGAGAGAACAGAGGGTCATCCACAAAAAAAAAAAAGAGAGAACAGAAGGGCATCCCGAGTGAGGAGTGAACAGAAGGGCATTCAGAGAGAGGAGAGAACAAAAGGGCATCAGGAGAAAGAAGAAGACAGAAGGTCATCCAGAAGGAGGAGAACAGAAGGGCATCCAGAGACAGGAGAGAGCAGAAGGGCATCCAGTGAGAGGAGAAGACAGAAGGGCATCTGAAGAGAGGAGAAGACAGAAGGGAGTCCAGACAGAGGAGAGAACAGAAGGGCATCCAGAGAGAGAAGACAATAGGGTATCCGGAGAGAGGAGAAAACAGAAGGGCATCCTGAGGAAGGAGAGAGCAGAAGGGCATCCAGAAAGAGGCGAAGACAATAGGGCATCCAGAGAGAAGAGAGAACAGATAAGCATCCAGAGAGAGAGAGAGTAGAGAGCAGAAGGGCATCCAGAGAGAGGAGAAGACAGAAAAGAAGCTGGAGATCGAGAGAACAGAACTGCATAGGGAGAGAGAAGACAGAAGGGCATCCAGAGAGTAGAAAGTACAAAAGGGCATCCAGAGAAAAAAGAAAACAGAAGGGCATCCAAAGACAGTAGAGAACAGAAGAGCATCCGTAAATAAGAGAAGAGAGGAGGCATCCAGAAGGAGAAGAGAACCAATGTGTATCCTGAGAGAGGAGAGGACAGAAGGGCATTCAGGGAGAGAAGAGAACAGAAGGTGGTCCATGGAGAGGAGAGGACAGAATGGCCTCCAGAGAGAAGAGAGAAAAGAAGGGCATCCAGAGAGAGGAGAGGTCAGAAGGGCATCCACAGAAAAGAGTAAAGAAGGCCATACAGATAGAAGAGAAGACAGAAGGGCACCTAGATAGAGGAGAGAACAGAAGGACATCTAGAGAGAGGAGAGAACAGAAGGGCATTCGGAGAGAGAAGAGAAGAGAAGAGAAGGGCATCCAGAAAGAGGAGAGTACAGAAGAGCATCAAGAGAGAGGAAAAGACAGAAGGGAATCCAGAGAGAGGAGAGAACAGAAGGGCATCCAGAGAGAGGAGAGATCAGAAGGGCATCCAGAGAGAGGAGAGAAGAGAAGGTCATCCAGAAAGAGGAGAGTACAGAAGGGCATCAAGAGAGAGGAGAAGACAGAAGAGAATCCAGAGAGAGGAGCGAACAGAAGGGTATCCAGAGAGAGGAGAAAGCAGAAGGGCATCCAGAGAGAAGAGAAAACTCTAGGGCTTCCGGAGAGAGGAGAGAACAGAAGGGCATCCAGAGGGAGGATAAAACAGAAGGGCATCCAGAGAGAGGAGAGGGAAGAAGGGCATCCCCTGAGAGTAGAGAACAAATGGCATCCAGAGAGAGGAGAAGACAGAAGGGCATCCAGAGAGAGGAGAAAACAGAATTTCCTCCAGAGAGAAGACAGAGCAGAAGGGCATCCAGAGAGAAGAGAGGAAAAAAGGCATTCACATAAAATAGTACAGAAGGCCATACAGAGAGAGAAGACAGAAGGGCATCTAGACAGAGGAGAGAACAGAAGGTCATCCAAGAAGAGGAGAGTACAGAACGGCATCAAGAGAGAGGAGAGAACAGAAGGGCATCCAGAGGGAATAGTGGACAGAATGGCATGTAGAGAGAACAGAGAACAGAAGGTTATCCAGAAAGAGGAGTAGACAGAAAGGCATCGGGAGATAGGAGAAGACAGAAGTCTTCCTTCTAGAGAGAGGAGAGGACAGAATGGCCTCCAGAGAGAAGAGAGAAAAGAAGGACATCCAGAGACAGGAGAGGTCAGAAGGGCATCCACAGAAAAGAGTAAAGAAGGCCGTATAGATAGAGGAGAAGACAGAAGGGCATCTAGATAGAGGAGAGAACAGAAGGGCATCCACAGAAGGAGAAAACAGAGTGAATCCAGAGAGAGGAGAGAACAGAAGGGCATTCGGAGACAGGAGAGAACAGAAGGGCATCGGGAGAGAGGAGAAGACAGAAGGTCATCCAGAGGGAGGAGAGAAGAGAAGGGCATCCAGAGACAGGAGAGAGCCTAAGGGCATCCAGAGAGAGGAGAAGACAGAAAGGCATCTGGAGAGTAGAGAAAACAGAAGGGCATCCAGAAAGATGAGAGTACAGAAGGGCATCAAGAGAGAGGAGAGATCAGATGGGCATCCAGAGAGAGGAGAGAACAGATGGGCATCCAGAGAGAGGAGAGAGCCCAAGGGCATCCTGAGAGAGGAGAAGACAATAGGGCATGCGGAGAGAGGAGAGAACAGAAGGGCATCCAGAGGGAGGAGAGAGCACAAGGGCATCTAGAAAGAAGAGAAGACAAAAGGGCATCCGGAGAGAGGAGAGAACAGATGGGCATCCAGAGAGATGAAAAGACAGAAGGGAAGCTGGAGATTGAGGGAAAAGAAGGGCATAGGGAGAGAGGAGAAGACAGAAGGGCATTTGTAAATAGGAGAAGAAAGGATGCATGCAGATGGAGAAGAGGACCGATGGGTATCCCAAAAGAGGAGAGAACAGAAGGGCATCCAGAGAGAGGAGAAAACAGAAGGGCTTCCAGAGAGAGGAGAGCACATAAGTGCTTCTGGAAAGAGGAGAAGATGGATGGCATCCAAGTGGTGAAGGGGACAAATGGGCATCCTGAGAGAGGAGAGGACAGAAGGGCATCAAGGATAGAAGAGAACAGAAGGGCTTCCAGAGAGAGGAGAGGACAGAAGGGCATCTAGAGAGAAAAGAGAACAGAAGGGCACCCAGAAAGAAAAGAACACAGAAGGGATCGGGAGATAGGAGAAAACAGAAGGGCATCCAGAGATAGGAGAGGACAGAAGGGATAAAGAGAGAGGAGAGAAATGAAAGCCATCCAGAGTGAGGAGAAGACAGAAGGGCATCTAGAGAGAGGAGAGAACAGAAGGGCATCCAGAGAGAGGAAAGATTAAAAGGGAATCCATGGAGAGGAGAGTTCAGAAGGGCATCCAGAAATAGGAGAATACATAAACGCATCCACAGAGAGGAGAGAACTGAAGGGCATCCAGAGAGTGGAGAAGACAGAAGGGCATCCAGAGAGAGGAGAGAACATAAGGGCATCCAGAGAGATGAGAGGACAGAAGGGCATGTAGATAGAGGAGAGAACAAAAGGGCATCCAGAGAGAGGAGAGAAGAGGAGGGCATCCAGAGAGAGAAGAGGACAGAAGGGCATGCAGAGAGAGGAGAGGACAGAAGAGCATCAAGAGAGAGGAGAGTACAGAAGGTCATTCAGAGGGAGGAGAGTACAAAAGGGCATTCATAGGGAGGAGAATACAGAAGGGCACCCAGAGAGAGGAGAGGACAGAAGGGCATCAAGAGAGAGAGGAGAAACAGAAGGGCTTCCAGAGAGAGGAGAGCACAGAATCACATCTGGAAAGAGGAGAAGAGAGAAGGCATCCAGATGGAGAAGAGGACAGAGGGGCATCCTGAAAGAAGAGAGGACAGAAGGACATCCAGGAGAGAATAGAACAGAAGGGCATCCAGAGAGAGGAGAGGACAGAAGGGCATCTAGAGACAGCAGAGAATAGAAGGGCATCCATAAATAGGAGAAGACAGAAGGGCATCCAGGGAGAGGAGAGGACAGAATGGCCTTCATAGAGAAGAGAAGGCAGAGGGCATCCAGAGAGAGGAGAGGAAAATAGAGCATCCACAGAAAAGAGTACAGAAAGCCATACATAGAGAGGAGAAAACAGAAGGGCATCCAGAAAGAAGTGAGAAGAGAAGGGCATTCAGAGAGAAAAGAAGACAGAAGGGAATCTAGAGTGTGGAGAGTATTGTAGGGCATCCAGAGAGAGGAGAAGACAGAAGGGCATCAGAAAAGAGGAGAGAAGAGAAGGGCATCAGGAGAGAGGAGAAGACAGAATGGCATCCAGAGAGAGATGACAGAAGGGCATCCAGAGAGAGGAGAAATTAAAAGCCAATACAGAGAGTGGAGAGAACAGAAGGTCATCCAGAGAGAGGAGAATACAGAAGGGCATCCAGAGAGAGGAGAAGCCAGAAGGGAATCCATAGAGCAGAGAACAGAAGGGCATCCAGAGAGAGAAGAAGCCAGAAGGGAATCCAGAGAGAGGAGAGAACAGAACAAAATCCAGAGAGAGGAGAGTGCAGAAGGGAATCCAAAGAGAGAAGAAGACAAAAGGGCATCCAGAATGAGGAGAGAACAGAAGAGCATCCAGAGAGAGGAGAGAGCAGAAGGGCATCCAGAGAGAAGAGAAAACAGAAGGGCATACGGACAGAGGAGAGAACAGAAGGGCATCCAGAGAGAGGAGAAGACAGAAGTGCATTTGGAGAGAGGAGAGAACAGAAGGACATCCAGAGAGAGGAGAAAACAGAAGGGCTTCCAGACAGAGAAGAGCACATAAGCGCATCTGGAAAGAGGAGAAGAGAGACGGTATCTAGATGTTGAAGAGGACCAGTGCCATCCTGAGAGAGGAGAGGACAGAAGGGCATCAAGGAGAGAAGAGAACAGAAGGGCATCCAGAGAGAGGAGAGTAAAGAAGGACATTTAGAGAGAGAAAAGAACAGAAGGGCATCCAGAAAGAGGAGAAGTCAGAAGGGCATAGGGAGATAGGAAAAGACAGAAGGTCATTCAGAGGGAGGAGAGAACAAAAGGGCATCCAGAGGGAGGAGAATACAGAAGGGCACCCAGAGAGAGGAGAGGACAGAAGGGCATCCAGAGAGAGGAGAGAACAGAAGGTCATCCAGAGAGAGGAGAAACATAAGGGCTTCCAGAAAGAGGAGAGCACAGAAGCACATCTGGAAAGAGGAGAAGACAGAAGGCATCCAGATGTAGAAGAGGACAGAGGGGCATCCTGAAAGAAGAGAGGACAGAAGGGCATCCAGGAAAGAAGAGAACAGAAGGTCACCCAGAGAGAGGAGAGGACAGAAGGGCATCTAGAGAGAGCAGAGAATAGAAGGGTATCCAGAAAGAGAAGAAGACAGAAGGACATTGGGAGTTAGGAGAAGACAGAAAGGCATCCAGAGACAGGAGAGGACAGAATGGCCTCTAGAGAGAATAAAAGGCAGAGGGCTTCCAGAGAGAGGAAAGGAAAGTAGAGCATCCTCAGAAAAGAGTACAGAAGTCCAAACAGAGTGAGGAGAAAACAGAAGTGCATCCAGAAATAGGTGAGAAGAGAAGGGCATTCAGAGAGAAAAGAAGACAGAAGAGAATCTAGAGAGAGGAGAGATTTGTAGGGCATCCAGAGAGAGGAGAAGACAGAATGGCATCAGAAGAGAGGAGAGAAGAGAAGGGCATCGGGAGACAGGAGAAGACAGAATGGCATACAGAGAGAGGACATGACAAAAAGGCATCCAGAGAGAAGAGAAATTAAAAAGCCAATACAGAGAGTGGAGAGAACAGAAGGGCATCCAGAGAGAGGAGAAGACAGAAGAGCATCCAGAGAGAGGAGAGGACAGAAGGGCATCCAGAGAGAGGAGAAGACAGAAGGGAATCCATAGAGAGGAGAGAACAGAAGGGCATCCAGAGAGAGGAGAAGACAGAAGGGTATCCAGAGAGAGGAGAGGACAGATCGGAATCCAGAGAGAGGAGAGAGCAGAAGGGAATCCAAAGAGAGGAGAAGACAAAAGGTCATTCGGAATAAGGAGAGAACAGAAGGGCATCCTGAGGAAGGAGAGAGAGAGCAGAAGGGCATCCAGAGAGAGGAGAAAACAGAAGGGCATCTCGAGAGAGGAGAGTACAGAAGGGCATCCAAAGAGAAGTTAAGACAGAAGTGCATCTGGAGAGAGGAGAGAACAGAAGGACACTCAAAAAGAGGAGAGAATAGAAGGGCCTCCTAAAAAAGGAGGAGACAGAAGAGGACCCAGAGAGATGAGAGAACAGAAGGGCATTCAAACAGAGAAGACAGAAGTGCATCCAGAGAGATGAGAGAACAAAAGAGCATCCAGAAAAAGGAGAGAACAGAAGGGCATCCATAAGGAGGAGAAGACAGAAGGGAATCCAGAGAGAGGAGAGAACAGAAGGGCATTCAGAGAGAGGAGAAAACAGAAGGGCATCCAGAAAGGAGAGAACAGAAGGGCATCCAGAGAGAGGAGAAGAGAACAGAAGGGCATCCAGAGAGAGGAGAGAACAGAAGGGCATCCAGAGAGTGTAGAGAACAGAAGGGTATCCATAGAGGAGAAGAAAAAAGGGCATCCAGAGAAAGGAGAAGACAGAAGGGCTTCAGGATAGACAAGCGAACAGAAGGGCATAGGGAGAGAGGAGAAAACAGAAGGGCATCCAGAGAGAAGAGAGAACAGAGAGGCAGCCAGAGAGAGGAGAAGACAGAAGGGAATCCAGAGAGAGGAGAGAACAGAAGGGCATCAAGAGAGAGGAGAGGATAGAAGGGCATCCAGAGAGAGGAGAGGAGAGAAGGGCATCCAGAGAGAGGAGAGTGAAGAAGGTCATCCTGAGAAAGGAAAAGACAGAATGGCATCCAAAGAGAGGAGAGGACCGAAGGACATCCAGTGAGAGAAGAGAACAGAAGGGAATAATAAAGAGGAGAAGACAGAAGGGAATCTAGAGTGATGAAAGAATAGTAGGGTATCCAGAGAGAGGAGAAGACAAAAGGGCATCAGAAAAGAGCAGAAGACAAAAGGGCATCCAGATAGAGGAAATTACAGAAGGGCATCCAGAGAGAGGAGAAGACAAAAAGGGAATCCAGAGAGTGGAGAGAACAGAAGGGCATCCAGAGAGAGGAGAAGACCGAAGGGCATCCAGAGATAGGAGAGGACAGAATGTCCTCCAGTGATAGGAGAGAACAGAAGGGCATCTAGCGAGAAGAGAAGACAGACGGGCATCTGGAGAGAGGAGAGAACAGAAGGGCATCAAGAGAGAGGAGAAGCTAGAAGGGAATCCAGAGAGACGAGAGAACAGAACGGCATCCAGAGAGAGGAGAGAGCAGAAGGGAATCCAAAGAGAGGAGAAGAAAAAAGGTTATTCGGAATGAGGAGAGAACAGAAGGGCATCCAGAGGAAGGAGAGAGCAGAAGGGCATGCAGAGAGAGGAGAAAACAGATGGGCATCCGGAGAGAGGAGAGAACAGAAGGGCATCCAGAGAGAGGAGAGGTCAGAAGGACATCCACAGAAAAGAGTAATGAAGGCCATACAGATAGAAGAGAAGACAGAAGGGCACCTAGATAGAGGAGAAAACAGAAGGACATCTAGAGAGAGAAGAGAATAAAAGGGCATCTACAGAAGAAGAAGACAGAGCGAATCCAGATAGGGGAGAAAACAGAAGGGCATTCAGAGAGAGGAGAGAACAAAAGGTCATCAGGAGAAAGAAGAAGACAGAAGGTCATCCAGAAGGAGGAGAACAGAAGGGCATCCAGAGACAGGAGAGAGCAGAAGGGCATCCAGTGAGAGGAGAAGACAGAAGGGCATCTGAAGAGAGGAGAAGACAGAAGGGAGTCCAGACAGAGGAGAGAACAGAAGGGCATCCAGAGGCAGGAGAGAGCAGAAGGGCACCCAGAAAGAGGCGAAGACAATAGGGCATCCAGAGAGAGGAGAGAACAGATCAGCATCCAGAGAGAGGAGAGAGCAGAAGGGCATCCAGAGAGAGGAGAAGACAGAAAAGAAGCTGGAGATCGAGAGAACAGAACTGCATAGGGAGAGAGAAGACAGAAGGGCATCCAGAGAGTAGAAAGTACAAAAGGGCATCCAGAGAAAAAAGAAAACAGAAGGGCATCCAAAGACAGTAGAGAACAGAAGAGCATCCGTAAATAAGAGAAGAGAGGAGGCATCCAGAAGGAGAAGAGAACCAATGTGTATCCTGAGAGAGGAGAGGACAGAAGGGCATTCAGGGAGAGAAGAGAACAGAAGGTGGTCCATGGAGAGGAGAGGACAGAATGGACTCCAGAAAAAAGAGAAAAAAGAAGGGTATCCAGAGAGAGGAGAGGTCAGAAGGGCATCCACAGAAAAGAGTAAAGAAGGCCATACAGATAGAAGAGAAGACAGAAGGGCACCTAGATAGAGGAGAGAACAGAAGGACATCTAGAGAGAGGAGAGAACAGAAGGGCATTCGGAGAGAGAAGAGAAGAGAAGAGAAGGGCATCCAGAAAGAGGAGAGTACAGAAGAGCATCAAGAGAGAGGAAAAGACAGAAGGGAATCCAGAGAGAGGAGAGAACAGAAGGGCATCCAGAGAGAGGAGAGATCAGAAGGGCATCCAGAGAGAGGAGAAAACTCTAGGGCTTCCGGAGAGAGGAGAGAACAGAAGGGCATCCAGAGGGAGGATAAAACAGAAGGGCATCCAGAGAGAGGAGAGGGAAGAAGGGCATCCCCTGAGAGTAGAGAACAAATGGCATCCAGAGAGAGGAGAAGACAGAAGGGCATCCAGAGAGAGGAGAAAACAGAATTTCCTCCAGAGAGAAGACAGAGCAGAAGGGCATCCAGAGAGAAGAGAGGAAAAAAGGCATTCACATAAAATAGTACAGAAGGCCATACAGAGAGAGAAGACAGAAGGGCATCTAGACAGAGGAGAGAACAGAAGGTCATCCATGAAGAGGAGAGTACAGAACGGCATCAAGAGAGAGGAGAGAACAGAAGGGCATCCAGAGAGAGGAGAGAACAGAAGGGCATCCAGAAAGAGGAGAAGACAGAAGGGAATCCAGAGTGAGGAGTAGACAGAAGGTCATCCCGAGAGAAGAGAGAACAGAAGAGCATCCAGAGAGAGAGGAGAGAGGAGAGAGTAGAAGGGCATCCAGAGGGAGGAGAATACAGATGGGCATCCAGAGAGAGTAGAGGACAGAAGGTCATCCAGAGAGAGGAGAGAACAGAAGTGAATCCAGAGAGAAGAGAGAACAGAAGGTCATCCAGAGAGAGGAGAAGACAGAAAGGGATCCAAAGAGAGGAGAGAACAGAAGGGCATACAGAGAGAGGAGAAGACAGAAGGGCATCCAGAGAGAGGAGAGAACAGAAGGGCATCCAGAAAAATGAGAGAACTGTAGGGCATCCAGAGTGAGGAGAGAACAGAAGGGCATTAAGAGAGATGAGAGAGCAGAAGGGTATCCAGACAGAGGAGAGGACAGAAGGGAATCCAGAGAGATTAGAAGACAAACGGGCATCCAGAGAGAGGCGAGTACAGAGGTGAATCTGGAGAGATGAGAGAGCAGAAGGGCATCCAGAGAGGAGGAGAAGACAGAAGAAAATCCAAAGAGAGGAGAGAACAGAAGAGCATACAGAGAGCGCAGAAGACAGAAGGGTATACAGAGAGAGGAGAGGACAGATGTGCATCCAGAGAGAAGAGAGAACAGAAAGCCATCAAGAGTGAGGAGAAGGCAGAAGGGCATCCAGAGAGAGGAGAGAACAGAGGGTCATCCACAAAAAAAAAAAAAAGAGAGAACAGAAGGGCATCCCGAGTGAGGAGTGAACAGAAGGGCATTCAGAGAGAGGAGAGAACAAAAGGGCATCAGGAGAAAGAAGAAGACAGAAGGTCATCCAGAAGGAGGAGAACAGAAGGGCATCCAGAGACAGGAGAGAGCAGAAGGGCATCCAGTGAGAGGAGAAGACAGAAGGGCATCTGAAGAGAGGAGAAGACAGAAGGGAGTCCAGACAGAGGAGAGAACAGAAGGGCATCCAGAGAGAGAAGACAATAGGGTATCCGGAGAGAGGAGAGAACAGAAGGGCATCCAGAGGCAGGAGAGAGCAGAAGGGCACCCAGAAAGAGGCGAAGACAGACATTCCGAGAGAGCAGATCCAGAGAGAGGAGAGAAGGGCATCCGATCAGACAGATCCAGAGAGAGGAGAGAGAAGACAGAAGGGCATCCAGAGAGAGGAGACAGACAGAGACAGAAGGGCATCCAGAAAGAGATACGAGAGAACAGAACATCCAGCAATAGGGAGAGAGAGAGGACAGAAGGGCATCCAGAGA
>NW_023046315.1:0-60296 GCF_011762505.2 Arvicanthis niloticus
TGAGTCTGTCTTAGGTCCTTCTGACAGAAAGCCTTCCTTACCCATAGTGCCTTATCATAAGCAATACATTTCTGTCTTAGGTTGGTAAGGCTCTGTGCAGAATCTTACCCATTCTTGGCTTGCTGGCCTGTTAAATTAATAACTCTGTCTGGGGGTCATTTTCAGTTTCAAGTCATGTACTTTGGCTGCCAGCCTGTTGATGTAGTTAGAGACAAGCTTTAACATGATGGGAAGGGAATAAAAGTATTCCCAGGACAAGAAGGGCTAGCCTGATCAAGCTATATATGCCATTCCTGAGATTTGACTAAAATGGAAAATATTGACCTCAGGCCATGGATAATTTTTATCAGCATTATCTGAGCACAAAGCTCAACAGAGCAGCATTTTTTATATTCATAATCTCACTATGCAAAGTTGACACACCCAGAGAGGTATTAGGATTATGCCAAATACCCTACAGGTGTCTTTAAACCTTTTTTCTAATTATAATGACAATCGTTGTAAATTTTAGAATTAACACTACTCCACTGATTTGTCATGACTCTTGGGATAGCTCCTAACTCTTGAACCCTGAACCTCCTTCAGATGATTTGAATAGGTTCTAGAGCATCATCTATTGTTCCAAATACCTATATAAATTCTTTTGTATACTCACTACATTAGTAACACTTTTTTTGCTAGATGGTTAACAAAAATAGTTTGTGTTAACTCCTTGTGTCACGCTATTGCAGAAGCAGTGGTGCTAGCAATTAATGAAATTAAAGCTGTTATACCAGCAATAATCAAGCCTGCTTCTCTCTTGCTTCTGCTTAAAGCCTAACTCATTTTTTTCCAGCACTTTCAAGCTTTTTTCAGAGATCGAGGTTTTCTAATACTCAGGGCAGTAAGACAAAAGCTGGTTGATAGACCCTCTTATTCTTAAATCATTATTTCAATTAAAGAGTTGTGTTATTTAGATGTGATGTTGCATGAAATGGATCTTCTGCATCCCAGCCAGCAAGGATAACACAGTGAGACCTTGTCTTTAAAAAGAAAAAGCAACCTTAATAAAACATTTTAGATGACAAATCTAAAGATATTGAGATATCAGAAGTGGAAACTCAATTTATAAAATTTTGGGAATTATATAAATAATTGGATTTGAGCTTAGGAGGTGGTTCAGCAGTGAGAGCTCTGGCTACTTTTCCAGAGGACCTAAATTTTGTTCTCAGCACCCAAGTTGGATGGCTCACAACCACCTCTAACTCTAGCTTCAGGCATCCAAATCCTGGCTTCTACAGGTACCTGCACACACATGGCATATACTTATATAGAGACACATGCATATACATAAAACTTAAAGAATTAAAACATGCCATTATGTGACAAGGGTGATGTCTGACATACCTGGTGCATGAATGAGCAGCAGAACCAGAACCATGGACACATCTACTTCTCATTTGTATAAACACTTAGAATGATAGTCTGTAAATTTTTGTAATATGGAAGTCTTTACATTCACAAAACAATCAAAAAGTAGATGGCTGAGTTTTTAGAGATACATTTTATGTATATGAGTGTTTTACCTTAATGTTTATGTATACCATGTGTGTGCCTAGTGACCTTAGAAACTACAAGAAGACATTGGATCTCCTGGAACTGGAGATGCAGGTGACTGTGAGCTATGATGTTAGTGCTAGGAACTGAACCTTCTATAAGTCTCTTCTATAGAGAAAGCAAGTTCTCTTAACTACCAAACCATCTCTCCAGCCCTTAGATGCCTACTTAATAAGTAGTTACTGCATACCTCCTGTGCGCTGAGTCCTGAAGACAGGAAAATTGTTGAGATGTAGTCCCTTGAACCATGAGATGTATCAGCAGGTAGAAGTGCCTGCAGCCAAGCCTGACAACCTGTGTTCAATCCTGGAACCCACGTGGTGAAATGAGAAAACAGACTCATGGATAGGGTTGTCCTCTGACCTGTATGTGTGCACCATGACACATGTGCAAATGCACACACAAACACAATAAGTAAATGTAAAAAATTAAATGATATATAGTTCCTTGAGTAATTCACAACCTTGAGTATTGTTCATACCAGTATTATTAGATTCTGGATGAACTCTATTGAAAACCCTATAATGGCCATGCTCAGTAGTATATACCTATGAACCCAGCATTTAGGAAGTAGAGGTAGAAGAATCAGTGTTCAGGGTTAGCCTCTTCTTAGTAATGAGTTTTAAAGCCAGCCTAAGCTGTTTAAGACCCTATCTTAAACAATCAAAAATAAAATATATACCTTATGAGAAAAAAGTATAGCTTAACATAGTATCCTTCTTGAATCTTATCACAGTTTATCATAGGTTTGTATATCCTTCATTGCATCACTAGTATTAGTAGCATCAGATAAGACAATATTTCAGTCTCAAGCAGGGTTTTGATTATTTAGTAATGTCATTACTGTCTAGTGTAGATATACAGAGTACATATATTCAGCTTTTAGGACTATAGTATTAGTTCATATTTACAGTATCATGCAAAGCAACTAAAAAGAAAACATTCTTTAAAACACGTAAAGGGCTAGTCATGATGGCACACACCTTTAATCTCAGCACTGAGGAGGCAAAGGCAGGTGGATTTCTATGAGTTTAAGGCCAGCCTAATTATATAGGGAGTTCCAGGTCAGCCAAGACTACATGGAGAAGCCCAAAACAACAACAAAAAGAATATATAAAGAAGACTATAATAAGTCATCATTATCTTACAATGTATTTATTTGAATTAATATAATACATTGGATATTATGACATGTACATATTAGATATCATATAGGCCTATGCTATTCTTCCTGAATAAGCTCTGAAAACATATAGTACATGTATACTTAGAAATTTAAATTTGTACTTTTTTTTCCTATATTAAACTAGCTGCTGCTTTTGCAGTGGTATTATCAAATACCGCATTGTTTCTACTCTTCTGGCGTTACTGCTTCATGAAAGTCTTAATTCACGAGAAAAATTTAGCATCATACTTGCCATTGGTCACTGCACAGAGGATTGTGGTGAGTATTCAATTAATTCATTGTGTGTATTAGCACAGAGGGGTGGAAACATGTTTTTGCTTCTTTTCCCTCTTAAAATCCAGCTCTCCTTTCAGTCATTTAAGCTCCTTATTTTCTTTCTCATACTCTATTCAGTTAATCACTGAAGCTCCTGTCTCTCTCTATTTTCAGTCTTTTCCACCATGTCAGTATACAAATCTAATCTTGTTATCTCTCACCCAAAACCTTGAAAGGTCAGCTTTTCTAACCTTCAGTGAAAACTTGAAAGGTTTGCTTTCCTCTTCCTGTGTCTATCCCAGTCTCCTGTAACTCTGCTCTGTCTCCCTCCTTGTCTTACTTTCCACTCATCTAGTCTTCTCCCTTCTCTTCCATTTCTTCTGCTCTCTTCCCTCATCTTTTGCTTCCTTTACCAGTTTCTCTTTTCTATTCTTTCTCTTAATGAATGGTATTGTTTGTGTGTGTGTGTGTGTGTGTGTGTGTGTGTGTGTGTGTGTGTCTGAGGACCCACAGAAGCCAGAAAAGAAGGATATCAGATCCCCTGGAGCCAGAGTTACAGGTGGATGTGAACCACTTGATGTGGGTGTTGGAAACCAAACTTGGGTCCTCTGCAAGAGCAGCAAGTGCTCTTAATCACTGAGTCATCTCTCCAGCCCCACCCCTCATCTTTTAAAAAGCCAAATGAGAGTTGTTTACTGGTTTGAAGTGTGGCCCATCGTGGCTAAATTTTTAGAAATATAATTTAAAATGTGGCTACATGTTAGAAATCATGTATGAGACTTAGGTAGTTTGTGTAAGTGGATTATTACCTAAATTAAAAATACTTTTAAAATTCTTTATTTTAAAGTTTGAATTATGTTCATAATTATCATAGTGATGAATCATGACCTCATACTTAAGCTTTATGAAAAAATAATCACCATTTTAATTTTTTATATTTTTATAGAGAAAAATCAGTATGAATTTTTAAAAAACAATGGGCTTCCACTGATGATTCAAGCCTTAACTGAATTTAAGAATGAAGACGTAAACAGAGCTGCTACTTATGTGCTTCAGAACTGCAAACAAATTAGTAAGTTTACCTACCATTACTTTAGGGAAATATCAACTGGCTGGGTGTGGTGGTGTGCACCTTTATCCTAGCCCTGGGATGCAGAGGCAGGCAGATCCCTATGAGTTTTAGGCCAGTGACATCTACATAGGGAGTTCCATGTTAGCCAATGCTACATAGTAAGACTTTTATCTTCAAGTCCAAAATATCAGGTGTCAGGTATAGTGACACATCTTTGATTTCAGGACCAAAGGCAGATCTTTGTGAGTTTCACAGTAAGAACCCATTCTAAAGGAAAAGGAAAGAAAATAACCAAAGTTGCTAAAGAGAAATTTATATGTGCTCCAATGGGCCAAGCCTTTTCAGCTTCTAGGTTATTGTTTTAGGCTTGAAAAGAGGATATATAATTTGGAAATGATTATTAGGGTATTTTCAGCATACTCAAGCCTACATTGAAGAGAACATCCTGACAGCAGCAGCTGAGAGAATACACTTATTTATGCCTCATGATTTATTTTTAAATCATAAAGTACATTTGCTCATTTATATAAGTACAGAAGTGTTTGTTATATGCTAAGCTTTATGTAAGGCACTGGGATTGAGATACATCTATAAGGAGATGATGTACCTATAAGTTTAGTCTAAGTAAAGAAATAGTAATTCTAAAAACTGAGACTTGGTATTATTATAAATTGACAAAAAGATTGTGAGGGAGCAAATTGTAGATATGTGGAGACCTATAGCAACAGCTGTCTGATCCAGATTTAAAATAGTAAAGGGTTTTGGGATAAAGGACCCAAAATCATAGAATGAAAGTAATCTTTGAACAGAGATCTGAATGCTATGAGCGAATATCTTAGGCCTAAGCAGCAGGTCTGAGCTTAGGAGGGAGACTGCCACATTTAAAGAATTGATGAGCAGTTTGGCCAGAGCCCAGAGAGCTGGTCCTAGCTGTAAGTTTCTTTGTGTTGTAATAAGCACAATGACCAAAAGCAACTTGGGGAAAAAAGAGTTTCAGCTCGAAGGGAAGTAAGTTCAGGAACTCAAGGCAGGAACCTGGAATCGGAGGTTCAGTGACAGGACCTGAATTAGAGACCATGGGGGCACTGCTTACATGGTTTGCTCAACTTGCTTTTGCATACAACCCAGGACCACCTGCCCATGGATGGTATCTCCTCCAGTGATCTGGGCCTTCCGATATCAATCATTAATTAAGAAAATGCCCCCACAATCTCACAGGCTTGTCTATAGGCAATCTGATAGAGGCATTTTCTCAGTTGAGGTTCCCTCTTTCCGAGATGACTCTAAGTTGTGCCAAGTAGATGAAAAGCTAACAATCTACTTTGGGTCTAGAGATACAGCTGAGTAATAGAGTATATGCTTAGCATGTTATTGGCCCTGACTTTAATTCTTTCATTCCAAACAAACTACTTTAAAGCCAATAACCTTGCATCTAGAATAACATTTCCTAGAACTATGAAAAGTAGAGTCTAATTTGTGACTAAGTCCTGAGTTTCTGCTATGCACTCTTTCCACTTAAGTGCCAGTTATTGTATATGGATACAGTTTAAAGATGGGATATGTGGAATATGTAAGTTGTTATTAAAGTGTGACAATAACATTTCTAATAATAACTCCTTATCCTCTTTCCTCTCCCTGACCCTCGCCATCCCATATTACAAAGCTGAGAAATTATCTCTAAGTCTAAGACAGAATTCTTTTGGTGAAAATGAAACAGAACTAAAGGACATAAATGAAAAGGAGACTCTTGGAGAGCACTGGAAGGCAGCAAAGGAAATTATATGCAGAATAAAACAATTTGAAAAAGGAGGGAAGGAGGTGAGTTTTTTCGTTTCACAGAATATAGAACTCTGTGCAAATATTTTTAAACAATATAAAATTGTATTTCTCCAGTTGTTTTTAAAAATATGTTTAATGGCTGGGCAGTGGTGGCACACGCCTTTAATCCCAGCACTTGGGAGGCAGAGGCAGGCGGATTTCTGAGTTCGAGGCCAGCCTGGTCTACAGAGTGAGTTCCAGGACAGCCAGGGCTACACAGAGAAACCCTGTCTTGAAAACACCAAAAAAAGAAAAAGAAAGAAAGAAAGAAAGAAAGAAAGAAAGAAAGAAAGAAAGAAAGAAGTTTAATGTAAGCCTAGTGGTATAAATTTTTTTTATTAGATATTTTATTTACACTTCAGATGCCATGCCCTTTCCCCATCCCCCCCCTTAGGAAACCCCTATCCCCTGCTCCCTCTTTCTTTTTGCACATATACATTTTTTTAAAAATGTTAATCATGGGCTTTATAAGTTTGGTATTGCTCAATCAGAGGTGTAACCCACTACCCAACCTAGATATATCAACTATCTTTGACTGGTGGAGATACATGAACATCTGCCTCCCTGTCTTCCCCCTCTTTCTCTCTTACATCACCTAGCTTCTCCTCTCCTTCTTCTCCTCCTCTTCTTACTCCTTCTCTTCCTCTCAGTACTCCTCCCACCTTAGCTCCTCCTACATATCACCCTTCCTGTTAAAATAAAACTTTTCTCTCAAAATACAATTAGAGCATAATTATGCCAATTTGTACCCGTGAGGTACAAGATAGTCCTCATACCTAGTCCAACATTTTGTTGAGTTACAAGAACCTCTGTCATCTATCCTAACTAAAACATTTAGTTCTGAACCTGGCTTTAGGATGAATGTCAGCTGACGACCACCCACTCAAGTCTTTTCTCTCAAGGCAAATAGCTATAAGTTTTCAACCCCGTCAGAAATCCAGAATGACTGAGTTAACTATAATTGTGGGAATCACAAAGCATAGCTTCTAAAACTTAGCCAATTTATAGAGACCTCTGAACACCTGGACACTCGCTCTACTTCAAAATGTTGGAGCATCTGTTCTTCTGCCTTCTGGCCCAGGATCATCTGACAGACCTTAGTGCTGCAGAATTATTAACGGCTGATTACTCTGTCTAGGCAGATATAATCAGTCGACTATTCTGCAAGTGTGTCCTTTTCTGGACAGTAATTTGTCTGTAGAAGGAAAGTGGCAATTCTTGCCTAGTGGCTGTCTCACCACAACTGGAGTAACTCCAAGGATGCTCAATTTCTTCTTAGAATTCAATATAGGAAGCTGTCCGGAGCAGACAGGTCTCTAATGAAAATGAACAGGAATGTTTGTCATGTCAATTCTAAGGATTTCTGATGTTTTGAAAACCAACTATCCATGTAAGGTAATCTGGACTGTTGCCTGTTAACTCCACTCAGCTATTTCTAAATAAAACATAGAGAACACCCTTATAATAAACTCCAAGCCATGAATTTGCTATAGTCCCTTAACTCACAGGCTGACCATCTCAAATCAGTTAAAAAAAAGTTAAAGAAGGACTGGGTCTAAGCTTTGTATTCCTAAATGTGTTATACTGGTACAATGCCTATGAGAGTAACAATATTCATCTCACTCTTATATCACTAAGAAGCTCATGCCAATGAAACCTTAAAATTTGTAATCAAAGTAAATTGGTGCCATTTAAGAATTTATATCTTCATCTTGATATTAATTATACAGATTTCTACTAATAGGTTATGGCTATGCAATTAACCCCTAGCTAATCCTCTCTATTCCCACAAAACCACTACCTTTCCCTAGGAAGACAGTCCAACATTTACCACCTTAGTCCCCAAGCCCAGGGAATAGGGGCGCTGACTCTTCATTAGCTTCTTCAAGCTGATTATGGGCGTTGAGATATTAGAAGAGGAGTGGGGGGAAGAGCAAATTGACAATCCTCTGGTGCTGTGTCTTCACTGCCTCCAGATGGAATTCCCGGATCTCAGAGGTTTGAACAGGTCTGCCCAGCTTGCTTGTTGAGTAGATACACCAAGGCTAATCATTCTGCAATATACAATTCTCAAAACAAATTTTAGTATCAAGATAGTTTTTTTTAAGTGGGCTGACATTTTATTAAGAATGTTGGTTCTAACCGCTTTTCTTTTTTTCCCCTCTTTTATTGGATATAGTATTTACATTTCAAATTTTATCCCCTTACCGCATTTCCCTCACCACCCAGGAACCCCTTATCCCATCCCCCCTCCTCCTGCTTCTATGAGGGTGTTTACCCACCTACCCCCATCCCCCCTCCCCACCCTCAGATTCCCCCCCCCCCCAGTGCTCAGCCTTCAAGGTACCGATGACCTCATCTCCCACCTATGCCTAACAAGGCTATCCTCCCCTACATATACAGCTGGAGTCATGTATCTCTCAGTATATGCTCCTAGGCTGATGGTTTAGACCCTGGGGAGCTCTGGCTGGTTGGTATTGTTGCTCTCCTCATGGGGCCACCAGCCATTAAGGCTCCTTCAGTTTACTTTCTAACTCCTCCATTGGGAACCTTTGATCAGATTAATGGATAGCTGTGAGTATCTGTCTCTGGGTATGTCAAACTCTGGGGGACCTCTAGGGAGACAGCCTTATCAGGCTGCTGTCAGCTTTCCCATCCTGACATCCATATCAGCGTCTATTTTTGGTGACTGCCCATGGAATGAATACCCAGGTGGAATGGTCTCCATACAATCCCCCCCCTTCAGATTCTGTCCCACACTTTGTCTCCATATTTGCTCCCTTGGGTGTTTAGTTACTCCTTCTAAGAAAGCCCTAGGCATCCTCACTTGTTCTTTCTTCTTCATGAGCTTTATGTTGTCTGGTAGTTGAATCTTTGTTGTTTCAAGTTTTTGGGCTAATCTCCGCTAATCAGTGAGTAAATACCATGTGTGTTCTTTTGTGATTGGGTTACCTCACTCAGGATGATATTTTCTAGTTCCATCCATTTACCTAAGAATTTCTCGAATTCATTATTTTTAATAGCTGAGTAATATTCCATTGTGTAAATGTACCACATTTTTTGTATCCATTCCTCTGTTGAAGGACATCTGGGTTCTTTCCAGCTTCTGCCTATTATAAATAAGGCTGCTATGAACATGGTGGAGCATATGTCTTTGTTATTTGTTGGGGCGTTTTCTGGGTATATGCCCAGGAGTGGTATGGCTGGGTCCTCAGGTAGTGCTATGTCCAATTTTCTGAGGAACCGCCAGACTGACTTCCAAAGTGGTTGTACCAGCTTGCAACCCCACCAACAATGCAGGAGTGTTCCTGTTTCTTCACATCCTCGACAGCATCTGCTATCACCTGAGTTTTTTATCTTAGCCATTCTGACTGGTGTGAGGTGGTATCTCAGGGTTGTTTTGATTTGCATTTCCCTGATGACTAAGGATGTTGAGCATTTCTTAAGGTGCTTCTCGGCCATTCGAGTTTCCTCAGTTGAGAATTCTTTGTTTAGCTCTGTACCCCATTTTTTAATGGGGTTATTTTGTTGTTTGGCATCTAATTTTTTGAGTTCTTTGTATATATTTGATATTAGCCCTCTATCAGATGTAGGATTGGTAATCATCTTTTCCCAATCTGTTGGTTGCCGTTTTGTCTCGTTGACAGTGTCCTTTGCCTTACAGAAGCTCTGCAATTTGATGAGGTCCCATTTGTCGATTCTTGATCTTAGAGCATAAGCCATTGGTGTTCTGTTCAGGAACTTTTCCCCTGTGCCTAGGTATTCGAGGGTCTTCCCCAACTTCTCTTCTATTAGTTTCAGTGAATCTGGCTTTATGTGAAGGTCCTTTATCCACTTGGAGTTGAGCTTTGTACAAGGGGATAAGAATGGATTAATTTCCATTCTTCTACATGTTGACCTCCAGTTGAGCCAGCACCATTTGTTGAAAATGCTGTCCTTTTTCCACTGGATGGATTTAGCTCCCTTGTCAAAGATCAAGTGGCCGTAGGTATGCAGGTTCATTTCTGGGTCTTCAATTCTATTCCATTGATCATCCTGTCTATCTCTGTACCAATACCATGCAGTTTTTATCACTACTGCTCTGTAGTACAGTTTGAGGTCAAGGATGGTGATTCCCCCAGAGGTTCTTTTATTGTTGAGAATAGTTCTCGCTATCCTGGGTTTTTTGTTATTCCAAATGAATTTGTAAATTGCTCTTTCTATCTCTATGAAGAATTGATTTGGAATTTTGATGGGGATTGCATTGAATCTGTAGATCGCTTTTGGCAGGATAGCCATTTTTACTAAGTTAATCCTGCCAATCCAGGAGCATGGGAGATCTTTCCATCTTCTGAGATCTTCTTCAATTTCTTTCTTCAGAGACTTGAAGTTCTTGTCATACAGATCTTTCACTTGCTTGGTTAGATTCACTCTAAGATATTTTATTTTATTTGTGGCTATTGTGAAGGGTGTCATTTCCCTAATTTCTTTCTCAGCCTGTTTATCCTTTGAATAGAGGAAGGCTACTGATTTGTTTGAGTTGATTTTATATCCAGCCACATTGCTAAAGTTGTTTATCAGGTTTAGGAGTTCTCTGGTGGAAGTTTTAGGTTCACTTAAGTATACTATCATATCATCTGCAAATAGTGAAATTTTGATTTCTTCCTTTCCTATCTGTATCCCTTTGACTTCCTTTTGTTGTCTAATTGCTCTAGCTAAGACTTCCAGTACTATATTGAATAGGTAAGGTGAGAGTGAGCAGCCTTGCCTAGTCCCTGATCTTACTGGGATTGCTTCAAGTTTCTCTCCATTTAGTTTGATGTTGGCTACTGGCTTGCTGTATATTGCTTTTACTGTGTTTAGATATGGGCCTTGAATTCCAGATCTTTCCAAGACTTTTAACATGAAGGGATGTTGAATTTTGTCAAATGCTTTCTCAGCGTCTAGTGAGATGACCATGTGGTTTTTTTCTTTGAGTTTATTTATGTAGTGGATTACATTGATGGATTTCTGAATATTGAACCATCCCTGCATTCCTGGGATAAAGCCTACTTGATCTTGATGGATAATTGTTTTGATGTGTTGTTGGATTTGGTTTGCAAGAATTTTATTGAGTATTTTTGCATCAATATTCATAAGAGAGATTGGTCTGTAGTTCTCTTTCTTTGTTGGGTCTTTCTGTGGTTTAGGTATGAGTGTAATTGTAGCTTCATAGAATGAATTGGGTAGTGTTCCTTCTGTTTCTATTCGATGGAATAGCTTGAAGAGGATTGGTATTAGGTCTTCCTTGAAGGTCTGAAAGAATTCTGCACTGAATCCATCTGGCCTCGGACATTTTTTGGTGGGAAGATTTTTAATGACTGTGTCTATTTCTTTAGGCGTTATGCGACTGTTTAGATGGTTTATCTGCTCTTCGTTTAACTTTGGTACCTGTTATCTGTCTAGAAAATTGTCCATTTCATCCAGATTTTCCAATTTTGTTGAGTATAGGCCTTTGTAGTAGGATCTGATGACTTTTTAAATTTCCTCTGTTTCTGTTGTTATGTCTCTCTTTTCAGTTCTGATTTTATTAATTTGAATGCTGTCTCTGCGTCCTTTGGTTAGTCTGGCTAAGGGTTTGTTTATCTTGTTGATTTTCTCAAAGAACCAGCTCCTGGTTTTGTTGATATTTTGTATAGTTCTTTTTGTTTCAACTTGGTTGATTTCAGCCCTGAGTTTGATTATTTCCTGCCGTCTACTCCTCTTGGGTATACTAGCTTCTTTTTGTTCTAATGCTTTCAGGTTTGCTGTCAAGTTGTTAATGTATGCTCTTTCCAATTTCTTTTTGTGAGCACTTAGAGCTATGATTTTTCCTCTTAGTACTGCTTTCAATGAATCCCACAAGTTTTGATATGATGTGTCCTCATTTTCATTTAAATCTAAAAAGTCTTTAATTTCTTTATTTCTTCCTTGACCAAGTTATAATTGAGTAGAGCATTGTTCAGTTGCCAAGTGTATGTGGGCTTTCTGTTGTTTTTGTCCATGTCAAAGACAAGTCTTAGTCCATGGTGGTCTGATAAGGTACTAGGGATTATTTCAATCTTTTTGTATCTGTTGAGGCCTGTTTTGTGACCAATTATATGGTCTATTTTGGAGAAGGTACCATGAGGTGCTGAGAAGAAGGTATATTCTTTTTTTTTTTAGGATGAAATGTTCTATAGATGTCAGTTAAGTCCAATTGGTTCATAACTTCTGTTAGTTTCATTGTGTCTTGGTTTAGTTTCTGTTTCCATGATCTGTCCATAGCTGAGAGTGGGGTGTTGAAATCTCCCACTATTATTGTGTAGGGTGCAATGTATGCTTTAAGCTTTAGTAAAGTTTCTTTTATGTATGTGGGTGCCCTTACATTTGGGGCATAGATGTTGAGAATTATGAGTTCCTCTTGGTACATTTTTCCTTTGATGAATATGAAGTGTCCTTCTTTATCTTTTTTGATTACTTCTGGTTGAAAACTGATTTTATTTGATATTAGAATCGATACTCCAGCTTGTTTCTTGGGACCATTTGCTTGGAAGATTGTTTTCCAACCTTTTACTCTGAGGTAATGTCTGTCTTTTCCACAGAGGTGCGTTTCCTGAATGCAGCAAAATGTTGGGTCCTGTTTACGTATCCAGTCTGATAGTCTATGTCTTTTTACTGGAGAATTGAGTCCATTGATATTAAGAGATATTAAGGAAAAATGAGTGTTGTTTCCTGTTATTTTTGTTATTGGCAGTGGAGATATGTTTGTGTAGCTACCTTCTTTTACGGTTTTTGGAAGATTACTTTCCTGCTTTTTCTAGGTTGTAGTTTCCCTCCTTGTGATGGAGTTTTCCACCAATTATCCTTTGAAGTGCTGGGTTTGTGTACCACTATAATCAGTGCAGCTGGAAAAAAATCACAGAGACTCTGGACCCCTAGAAGACCAGACACAAGCGAGACAACTGGAAAGGCAGGCTTCAATCAGAGACAGAAGTACAGGTAGCACTAGATTTAACCAGATGGCAAAAGGCAAGTGCAAGAACATAAGCAACAGAAACCAAAGTTACATGGCATCATCAGAACCCAGTTCCCCCATCATAGCAAGCCCTGAACACCCCATCACACCAGAAAAGCAGGAATCAGAATTAAAATCACTTCTCATGATGATGATAGAGGACTTTAAGAAAGACATAAATAACACTCTCAAAGAACAGATAGAAACCCTTAAAGAGGAAACACAAAAATCCCTTAAGGAATTGCAAGAAAATGCAACCAAATGGGAGAAGGAATTAAACAAAACCATGCAGGATCTAAAAATGGAAGTAGAAACAATAAAGAAATCACAAAGGGAGAATACCCTGGAGATAGAAAACTTAAAAAAACGATCAGGAGTCATAGACACAAGTATTACCAACAGAATACAAGAGATGGAAGAGAGAATCTCATGTGCAGAAGATACCATGGAAAACATTGACACAACTGTCAAAGAAAATGCAAAATACAAAAAGCTACTAACCCAAAATATACAAGAAATCCAAGACACAATGAGAAGGCCAAACCTAAGAATAATAGGAATAGATGAGGGGGAAGACTCCCAACTTAAAGGACCAGTAAATATCCTCAACAAAATTATAGAGGAAAACTTCCCTAACCTAAAGAAAGAGATGTCCATAAATATACAAGAAGCCTACAGAACTCCAAACAGTTTAGACCAGAAAAGAAATATTTCCCGCCACATAATAGTCAAAACATCAAATGTACAAAACAAAGAAAAATACTAAAAGCAGTAAGGGAAAAAGGCAAAGTAACATATAAAGGCAGATCTATAAGAATTACACCAGACTTCTCACCAGAGACCATAAAAGCTAGAAGATCCTGGACCGATATCATACAGACCCTAAAAGAACATAAATGCCAGCCCAGACTACTATACCCAGCAAAACTGTCAATCATTATTGATGGAGAAACCAAAATATTCCATGACAAATTCAAATTTACACAGTATCTCAACACAAACCCAGCACTTCAAAGGATAATTGGTATAAATTTTAAGAGTAGTACTTAAGGACTGAACTTTGGACATATAACAGATTTTTTTTCATTTAGTTTTATCTTTATCACTAAAAAAAGATTCTATTTGTGTGTGTGTGTGTGTGTGTGTGTGTGTATGTGTGTGTGTGTGTGTGTGTGTGTGTGTGTGTGTGTGAAAATGGGGAAAGAGAGACAGTGAGACAGAGAGAGACAGAGAGAGACAGAGAGAGAGAGAGAGAGACTGACTCCTTATGCCTGAAGAGGCTAGAAGGACATTGGTCCCTGGAGCTAGAGTTACAGGTGCTTGTGAGCTGCCTGATATGAGTGCTGGAATTTGAACTCATATCCTCTAGAAGAGCAGCAATACTTCTTAATTACTGAGCTGTCTTTCCATGCCCTGTTTATTATGTGTGTGTGTGCGTGCCACAGATTTAAAGGAGCCCTAACAAAATGAAAAAGGGTGTTGTATCCCTTTGAGCTAGACTTGTAGGTAGTTATGAGCTATTTGATGTGGGTACTGGGAACTGAACCCAGGTCCTCTGCAAGAGTAATGTGCTCTTTTAACCACCGAGATGTCTCTTCAGCTCCTAGATGATTTTTTAGTTTTAATTTAATATGCATGTGTATTTTACCTGTATTTATGTCTGTGCACCATGTACATGCCTGGTACCCAAGAAGGTCAGAAGAGAAGAGGGTATCTTGTTGTTGTCCTGGAATTCACTGTGTAGACCAGGCCAGTCTCAAATTCCCAGAGATCTGCCTGCCTTTGCCTCCTGAGAGCTGGGATAAATGTGTATACCAATCTAATATTTTTATATATAAATACATACATAGAGTATGTATCTGTGGGAGGGGTTGTGTGGCACACTCATGTGCGTGTGTTTGTGTGTATCCATTCTCCATGGCTTGTCCTGGAAACCTGACTGGGGTGACACTGCAATAAAGAAATGACAGACACATGTTCAGAAAAGCTGAAATTGGGTAGCCTGTCCTTACTCCGATGGAAGGCACCTACCTACTCCACAACCTGGAAGCTCAGTGAATTTATTATGTAGAGCATAAAGAGGAAGTGATAACAGCTCTCAATGGGAAACCTTAGGTTGCTGTCATCCTGGAAGAGGAAGCTACAGTTGCTAGTTCTTGCACACTGGTCCATTGTTAGTAAACACTCATACTTGGACCAGAGGAAGGCCTTGCCAGCTCCTCTGAGCCTCCCCTAGGGAAGGCTCTGCCACTCCCATGAGCTCAAGGCATTGTGGTAGCTTGACATAGCTGTGCCCATGTCAACAGTATTCTTTTAGAACATTATTCTTTGAGATTGTGATTATATATATATATTTTTTTTTTCATATCAAACTTTCTTTACTTTTTTGAGATCAGGTCTTATTTTGTAGCCCTTGCTAGCCTAAAACTTGATGTATAGATCAGACTGGCCTCATACTTGTAGCAGTATTCCTGCCTCTGCCTCCCGAGTACTGGAATTAAGGCATGAGCACCATGCCTGGCTCTATTTCAGTCATTTTTAAATGCACAATTATGTGATATTAAGGACACTCATAATGTTGTACAACCATATTCCCTGGACCCTATTTCTAGATCTTCTGTTTGTTTATTTGTTTGAATCACTATATCACTGTGGTATGCTGGCTGACCTGGAATGCATAGACCAAGTTGGCCAAGTACATGAGCAGAGCTTTTTGCCTCTGCTTTCTGAGTGCTGGCTGAGATTAAAAGCTTGTGCCTCCACCGCCTGGCTATGTTACAGAGTTTTACAGAGAATTTGAAATTTAAAAGAAGCTGGGTATCTCTGTCTCTCTTTCTCTCTCTTTCTCTCTCTCTCTCTCTCTCTCTCTCTCTCTCTCTCTCTCTCTCCCTCCCTCCCTTCCTCCCTTCCTCTCTCTCTTTCTCTCTCTCCCTCTCTTCCTCCCTCTCCCTCTCCCTCTTTCCCTCCCTCCTTTCCTCCTTCCCTCCCTCCCTTCCCTTCTACCTCTGGCTCCAGCCCCAAAGGTTTTTATTTATTTATTATATGTAAGTACACTGTAGCTGTCTTCAGACACCCAATAAGAGGGTATCAGTTCTTATTACAGATGGCTGTGAGCCACCATGTGGTTGCTGAGATTTGAACTCAGTGCATCCAGAAGAGCAGTCAGTGCCCTTAACCGCTGAGCCATCTCACCAGGCCAAAGCTGGGCATTTTTAAAGAGACAACTTTTAAAGTTTATAAGGCTGTAGGACTGGTTGTAGCTGGACTTTGGCAACTTTAGGGGTTCTTTCTTCCACTCTTCTTCATCCTTTTCCCACCCTTTCAGACCCCTAACACTACTCAGGAAGGAAAAGGAGAGAGGGGAAAGGGGGTGACATCATTAGACTACTTCTGCTGATTAGGGGTATGGAGTTCCTTAGGACACCTTTGATCTTTGCCATCAGGATATCTAGTTATTATTTCTCCTTCTGCTCCTCTTCTTCCTCCTTCTTTTCCTCCTCCTCTTCCTTCTCTTTCTCCTCCTCCCCCTTCTTCCTTATTATTTCTTTTCCTCCTTCTATTTCTTTTTTCTCCTCCTCCTCTTCCTCACACATGACAAATGACAACCAACAATCCACACCACCTCTCAGGACTCCCTAATTTATATACCCTCTGAAAAGTCCCCAGAATTCTAAACATCAAACAATCACAGAAACTATCTGCTACTGGCAAAATCATGCCCCTGCTAAGAGTAAATCATAGTCGGCTGTTGTGGACAATCTAAAACTGCTCTGTATCTCATACCTGGGATTAAAACAAAAACATAATATTTTTGTGTTTTTAAAGAAATCAAAATGCCAAAAAATATTCTTACAAACAGACTGGTTTGTAAGATGTCCTGTATTGTGATGTCTTTATTAATGTTTAGTCTTAAGGTTGTGGCTTAACAGTGATGCATTTGTGTGTTAAGTTGTTAGCTGTCCTGGCTAGTTTTATATCCTCTTGACACAAGTTATCAGAAAAGAGGGAGCCTCAGCTGAGAAAATGCCTCCATGAAGTTGGGCTGTGGGCAAGCCTGTGGGACATTCTCTTAATTAGTGGTTGATGGGGAAGGGCTCAGCTCATGGTGGGTGGGCTCACTCCTGGGCTGGCTGTCCTAGGTAAGGAAGTGGACTGAACAAACCATGTGGAGCAAGTAAGCCCCACCCCTCCATGACTTCTGCATCACTTCCTGCTTTTGGAATCCTGCCTTGTTTGTGTTACTGTCCTGACTTCTTTGGATCATGAACAGTGGTATGGAAATATAAGCCTTTCTTCTCAAAGATGTTTTTGATTATGGTGTTTAATTACTGCAATAGTAATAGCTAAGACAACTACTATATTCCCAGAGCATAGTCATCATTCTAAACTTAAACTCTGTGTAACTGTTTAAATTATCTAATATTTATACCAATAAAGACATGGAAGGTGTAAACTGAGGTAAAAACCTGCTAGTTCAGTGAGGTAACTTTGTTTCCTGAACTATATATAAAATATATATTTACAAACCTGATTCTACAACTAAACTGCCATCTGTTTAGAAACCTTTCTGTATCATTCTACTGAGCTACTCTACTTTTCTCTTTAGTTCTTCCAAATTCAAGAGGGCTCCTTAGCTCTCTTTTCTAGAATTCTGTTTTACCTGTGTCCTGCCAGCTGCATCTTTGTTGTTTCCTACAAGCCCAAGGAGAGAATCCCTGTTACCTGGAGCTCCTTACATAAAATCTTTTCTAAGGAGAGAGAGGGGAGAGGGGAGAGGGGAGAGGGGAGAGGGGAGGGGGAGGGGGGAGAGGGGAGAGGGGGAGAGAGGAGGGGGAGGGGGGAGAGGGGAGAGGGGAGAGGGAGAGGGGGAGAAAGGGAGGGGGAGAGAGGGAGGGAGGGAGGGAGAGAGAGAGAGAGAGAGAGAGAGAGAGAGAGAGAGAGAGAGCTAGATTTCAAAGGTCCAATAGCTATAAAAGAAGTCTCTAGCTCCTCCCCTACACCCTTGGCAGGCTGAACCATGTCACCATCTTATCGGGGTGGGGGTGCTCCAAGCCAGGCAGTAGGGGCTTAACCATTCACCTATAAAGTGGGGTAGCTCAAGACCATCCAGCTGACTTTGCCTTGGGTCATAGAGCAAAGACCGCAAGACTTCTCCCAAGCAACTTGCCTTAAAATAGGAACTTTCCCTTCTTTAGGTTTCTTATCTATGGGGGCTCTTAGAGGCACACCTAAACTGTATCTCTTTATGAAGCACCTAACTGCACCTGACAAATGTAGTCTCTAGTTAGGCTTCCATGGTTTGCTAACAGTTAGGGTTTTTATGTATCACAAAATATCCTGTAACAATTCTGTGCCCATTAAATAACTCCTAACTCTTTAATATGCTCACCCTGGTAACCAAGGCTCAAAGGACAAAATTTATAACAATATAAACATTAAGGAAAGCTTAAAATTTAAAAAATATGAACTGGTTTATACTTGCTTCTCTTATAAAGAATCTCCCATCAGTCATGGTGGCATACACCTGTAATCCCATCATTGACGTGGAGTGGAGGCAGGAGACCAGGAGTTCAAGGCTATATAGCAAATTTGAGGCTAGCCTAGGGTAAGTGATATCTATGATATGTTTACAGGCATCAGAAGTGATAGCAATGTTAGAGTCCCATGGTGTGTGTGTGGTGGTCAGAGGACAGCTTTGTAGAGCTGGTTCTTTCCTTCTACCTTTATGTGGGTTCTGGGGAATTGAGCTCAGCTCATCAGACTTGCTTGGCAAACTCTCTTTACCCACTAATGCCGCTGTTACTCCTCTCTGACCAGCAGAAAGTGAACGCAACTCCGAGTTTCTTCCTCAAGCAGTTTATTCAGGCTTTTGATACAAAAATAGCACACTCTCCCCTTCCGCGTCAGGCTTATATCCCCTTAAGGCCAGCCAACAATTCTCTGCCACGTGGCATAATACTATGGGTACTCTACTAGAGAAAGCTGCCAATTGTTTACATATTCCTTATTAGGCTTGTGTTTACAAGTACAAGCTTTTGCCTGACTGCCTGCCAGGCGCCATCTTCTGGGCGCGGCTCTCCACACGCTAAGCAATCTCATTGGCCTGTATTGGAGTTTCTTCATTCACAGTCACCAGGAAAAACAAACTAGATTCTAGAGTGAGGGGCTTTCCCCCCTCTTCATGCCTCCTTTCTTTTATCCTGCTTCATTGCTTCACTGATACAGCCTTCAATGTTATTCTAATCCCTTGGTGTGACCTACTTTCTCTTATTAGCTTATATAATCTTTATCCCTGGCATTTTATATTCTATTTTATTTCTATTCTCATATATTACATCTTGACCACAGTTTCCCCTCCCTTCACTCCTCCCCGTCCTGTCTTCCCCAACATTTTAAAGCTCACGTTGATGGGCCTTTTAAGGGTTTATATCTTAGGTAGTTAACTTTATCAAACCTGCATAGGTTATTCACCTGTCTTTTTAGTTTTGAAATTTTGTTTAGCCTTTATTTCTTATTCCATTGCTGCCTATTATTGTGGCTTTACTCCTTTTAGAACATGGATCTTTATCCAGTTGGAGATGGTACATGTCTTTTGTCCCAGCACTAGGGAGACAGAAGCAGGTGTATCTCTTGAGTTCAAGGCTAGCCTAGTCTACAAAGCAACTTCCAAGACAGCCAGAGTTACATAGAGAAGGCCTGTCTTAAAAAACAGAACAGTAATGGTGGTGGTGGTAGTAATATAAGTCAAAAGGGCTGGAGAGATGGCTTAGCAGTTAAGAGCACTGACTGCTCTTCCAGAGGTCCTAAGTTCAATTCCCAGCAACCACATGCTGCCTCACAACCATCTGTAATGGGATCCAATGTCCTCTTCTGGTGTCTCTGAAGACAGCAACTCTGTACTCACATAAAATAAGTCAAAAGATAGAAAACTGATCTTTAATAAGTTTTGTAGAGAACTGAAGTAAAATATAAGTATTTAATGTATTTTTACTAGAAACTAATTTTTTGCAGTGTTCTGTTGAATTTATTGATAAATATTATATACAACTATTAGATATTACAATACTACAGTTAAGAACATTGACATGCCAAAGTAATTTATGGGATTTTCTTATACAGATTTTATTATAAAAGGTGTACAAAGATAAATAAAACAAAAAGTCTGGGCATGGTGGTGCTCATCTTTAACTCCACTCTGGAGGCAGCAGCAGGAGACACTCTGTTTGAGGCCAGCTTGGTCCATATATCAAGTTGTAAATTAGCCAGGGCTACACAATGAGACCTGTCTCAATCAATCAATCAATCAATCAATAAAATAAATAACTGCAAAGTTATTTAGTCATGAATATACTCTAGCCAGTAATGTTCATACTGTCTGTTCTTCATATGCTTTGAATCTGTCATGAGAGAAGGAAGATACTGCATTGTTGTTTCAATAGTATTTTATTACAATGAAATAGAGGAATTCGCCTATGTTTAAGAGCTACATATGTTTCATGTCCAGTGAACTGTTTATCTCTTTTGCTTATCTGCCCATACGATTGTTGATTTTTCCCTTAGGTGTTTTTTCTTGTGCTTTTTAAGAGTTACTCTATGGTCTATACATGGTTATATATGTTGGTTTTGCTTCTTGCTCTTTTCCCCTTTAAGTTCATTCTTCTTTTCCATTGTCCTTGGTCTCTAGGAGATCTTTCAAAGATATTTTCTGTGATCAAGCATATTAGTTTTTTTGTGTGATATATTATTGTATACTATTTGGAAAGAACTTCTACCCCTTAAGAATATTTTTTATAATGGATGTACTTTCTGTGTGTGTATGTATAGAAACTAATCATCTACCATGTGTGTCCTGGGGATCACACTTAGGTTGTCAAGCTTGCTAGCAAGCACCTTTACCAACCTAGCTATCTCCCTGAGCCTTTATAATTTCATTTAACATTTTAAAAATATTTGGTTCATTTTTACTTTACTGTTGTGAAACTGTCATATGGCTACATTATTTTTCCCACATAGCTTCTCAGGTATCCCAATATCATTTATTAAGTAAATAATTTTTCCCTAATGTAGATTTCTTTTATTATAAGTATTATCAAAGTTTTTATATTAAGGAAATGTAAGGCATATTATAAGGAAATGATTGTATTGAAATTATTACTTGCTATTTCTTACATTGTAGGAGAGACAACAAAATGGGAGTGAACAATCTAAGGAGACGGCCCAGCCTATGAGAGTAAACATACAGACCAATTTGAAACGTCTCTGTGCAGACAGTATTGGGGGTTCCAGAGCAGAAGATAAGGATGCAAACCAGTCTAGACAGCTTCACAGCCATCAGCCCAGTGGAACCATGTCTAAAGCTTGTGCAAATGAATACCAACTGAAGACTCTTAAAAAGAACACAAATCCAGTTAGTCCTTTCTATAGGGAGAAAGGGCAGAATAAGGTTTCACATAAAACCACTCCAAGCTGTGCTCAAAACTTAAACGAAGAAAAAACTTTTGACCAAAAGGATTCTGTTTCTCCATCAAGGTATAATTTAATGATTACAATGCTTACTTATTTATTGTGTGCCATGGTGTTAGGCACTGTGGATACAGGAATGATTAAACATGGCATTGAGAGGATCCTAAAGTAGGGATTCCTTTTGTTTCCTTTTTTTAAAATGTATTTATCCTTTTATAATTTTATCCATATAAAATGTACTTTATCATATTTTCCCTTCAGAATATTCTTATTCCTCTCCTCCTCCTGCCAATTCCTTCCTTCTAATAAGTCCCCTTCCTGCTTCCATGGCTTTAGTGCTAGGTGTGTGTGTGCCTGGCTGCCTTTAATTAGTGTTGCTTGTCAGGAGCATAGATGTGAGAGGAGAAAAATTGAGACAGGATCTTTTACATCCCAAGCTGCTGTGTAGCTGAGGATGACCTTGAAATTTTGATCTTTCTACCTTTATCTCCCAAGTGCAGGATAACCATACCTAGTTTGCAGTGCTAGGGATTGAACCCAGGATCTGCTGATGTTGGGTAGTTCTCTACCAACTGAGCTGTATATCCTCAGCTCTAAAGTTAAAAAAAAAAAATGACTGATGAGTTTGGAAGAGGGGTATAGATGTTAGTTTATCAAAGGCTTTGCATGGTTCTGAGGTTTTGGGGTTTAATTTACTGGATATGGGGAACCACTAATGACTTTTGCTTTTTCTTTTCTTTTTTTCTTTTTTTTTTTTTTTTGAAACAAGATCTCATGAATCACAAATACAAAAAAAAAAAAAAAAAAAAAAAAAAAAAAAACAAACAAACAAACAAAAACTTTCAAGTACCTGTATAGTCCAGGATGACTTTGAACTTACACTGTGTGTACTACTACCCCACCCCAC
Source organism: Arvicanthis niloticus (assembly GCF_011762505.2). Lineage (NCBI taxonomy): Eukaryota > Metazoa > Chordata > Mammalia > Rodentia > Muridae > Arvicanthis > Arvicanthis niloticus. The sequence goes on from NW_023046315.1 coordinate 22,292, forward strand.
TCCCCCAGTTTAAAATGGTGCTGGTGATATCAAAACCAGGGCTTCATACATGTTAGGCAAACATTCTGCCAATTGATTTACATCCTAAGCTCCTGAAGACTTTAAATTGAGTGAAATACTTGTGCTAGATAGTTTTATATCAACTTGATACAAGCTAAAGTCATTTGAATGGAGGAAACCTCAATTAAGGAAATACCTTCATAAGATCAGGTTATATGAAAGCCTGTAGGGCATTTTCTTCATTAGGGATTGATGGGGGAGGGTCTAGCCCATTGTGGGTGTTGCTATCCCTGAGCTGATGGTTCTGGATTCTATAAGAAAGCAGGCTGAGCAAGCAATGTGAAGCAAGCCAGTATCAGCACCCCTCCATGACCTCTGCATCAACTTCTGCTTCCAGTTACTTGCCCTGTTTCAGTTCCTATCCTGATTTCCTTCAGTGATGGGCTACAACATGGAAGTTTAAGCCAAATAAGCCCTGGTCTCCTCAACTTGCTTTTCAGTCACAGTGTTTCATCACAGCAATAAAAACCCTGACCCGGCCCACGTGGGTCAATGGTGTCTGCAAGAAAGAGAGAGTGGGAATAGAGACAAGACAGGGTCAAGTCCCCTTTATTGAAAGGAAATCATGGGTATATAAGCACAAGCAGGGGAGTGCAGCTAGAGACACTTTACCACGTGTGCCTTGCAGCTGTGGACACTAAAAACAAGATATATTTGAGAAAAACAAGATGTTTATCAGAGTGTGCTCAGTTGTTGTAGACTGTTGAAAAACAAGTCTCTTGTCAGAGTATATGGCCCAAAATGGCTGCAAAGATAATAGCTGCTTTCTGCTAGGACTTGGCTCCCCACAGGTCCCCCTTTTTAATTTTTTCAAAAGGGAAGGCTGGGAAAACTTATGGAAACCATGCCTGTCTTAGGCCAGAAGTCCCTAGCTTCCCTTTCCTGTCTTTGAATATTAACAGCCATTTGGTTGAGCTCTTGTCTTAGGATGATGAGGCCTCCCAGTTAGGGAGAGGGGTCTTGAGGTGTTCTCTTACTCATCATTGACTATATGGCTTAGCACGTAAGTTAAGGGTTAAGTTAGTCTCGATGACAGAGGTTTTAGAGTCCCCTATTTCCAGCCTGTGATAATGGACCTATATGGGTTTCATTTGAATAGCATCTATCTGTTGTTGTACAAAAGCCATCAGTTTGTTGAACAGTATGGACCTGAGAGACAAGAGACTTAACAATGCCTGAATGGTCAGTATAAAAACACTTTTTTTTAAGGGCAGCACACAATTCCCCCTGTTGGAGAAGTAAAAGGTCTAAGCTTTGTACCCACAAATTTTGAATAGAAGAAATTATACCAATGAGACCCTTGAATTTGCATCAAAATTTTGTACCATCTAAGAAATTATAACTTCATCTTAGTAACAGTTATACAGATTTCTACCAATAGCTTATGGCTATGTAATCAATTTTAGCTCTTCCTCCCTGTTCCAACAAAACCATTACTTTTCCCTAGAAAGAAAGCTTAATATTAACCACCTTAGTCCCCAAGCCCAGGGAATTGGGGCACCGACTCTTCATTAATGTCTTCAAGCTGAATATAGGTGTTGAGCTATTAGAAGAGGGGTGGGGGAAGGGTAAATTGATAAGCCATCCAGCTGGAAGTCCAGGACATCAGTAGTTGCAGGTGACAAGGAGATCCATTCACCAAGGCTGTGTATTCTGTAATATACAAATCTCAAAACAAATTTTAGTATCAAGAAAATTTTTTGATTCTCTGGAATCTAGTCTTCTGGAGGCCTACTTCTGTCATGTCTGATCCATAATATTCTGGAAAATATAACTACTACCTTTTCTGAAAACACATAGAAAAAACTTTTTTCCAAAATCAGAATATTCTTGAACCAGTAACCAGAAAAACCTTTACATTGACCTTTTATCCAGAGGAAAAATAGAACAACACAGCTCAGAATCACACCCATTTTGAAAGTTAAATCAATATAATACAACCGATTAACACTATCTTTCTGTTCGGCTCTCTGCCTAGAGCAGTCTTCTTCTATTTATTTGTTTGGCTCCCTTGACTCAGAGCAGCCTGCAGTTTACTTCTCTTGTCTTTAAAGCCTTTTTGTATCTGTTCCTGCTGACGTATTTCTTGCCTCATTTTCGTTACTATGACTTACTGGTCTTGAAGTGGCAAGTTCCCGTGGTGATCACCTTTGTTTCTCTTTTGAATTTTTGGTCAACTCTTTTTCCAGTAACCTCCCTCACTAGGTCTCTCGTTCTTGCTGGGCACCAGTTGACCTGGCCCATACAGGTCAGTCAGTGGGGTCTGCAAAAGAGAGAGAGTGGGGTTGGAGGGGTAAGAGACGAAACAAATGGAGACAAGACAGGGTGTCTGATCAAGTCCCCTTTATTGAAAGGAAATCATGGGTATATAAGCACAAGCAGGGGAGTGCAGCTGGAGACATTTTACCATGTGTGCCTTGCAGCTGTGGACACTAAACAAAACAAGATATATCTGAGAAAAACAAGATGTTTATCAGAGTGTGATCAGCTGTTGTAAGCTGTTGAAAAACAGGTCTCTACACAAAGAAACCCTGTCTCAAAAAAAAAAAAAAAAAAAAGAAAGAAAGAAAGAAAGAAAGAAAGAAAAAAGAAAAAGAAAAACAAGTCTCTTGTCAGGGTATATGGCCGGAGATGGCTGCAAAGATGATAGCTGCTTTCTGCTAGGAGTTGGCCCCCAACAAAACTCTAAGACAACAATCAAATTTGAATCTTAGAAACTATGCTTACAAAAGAAAACTTAAACTAAGTCCCTATATTTGAAGTAACATTGCAAGCATTGAAACTGTCAGCAACATTGCAAATACTCATTTGGAAATTTACTGTGGTGAAGGGAGTAGAGTATAATGAAAGTCAATTTGGGTTTGCTTTTGTTTGTGTTTTCGAGACAGGGTTTCTCTGTGTAGCCCTGCCTGCCCTGGAATTCTGTATAGACCAGAAACTCAGAGATCCTTTGACTCTGCCTCCCAGGTGCTGGGATTAAAGGTGTGTACCACCATCCTGCTGGGTTTCTTTCAGTTCCCCCAGTACTGTTTCCAGTACTGCCCTTTGCCCTACAAAGGTAGCAAGTAGCATGCAGACATACAGCTTTCCTTCTTAAACCTTTGCTTGTATTTGTCTGATGACTGCTGTACTTAAGGTCTGATTGCAGGATACACTAAATATCAGGCAGGTGGAGTACATTGTCACTTCTTTCTTCCTTTGCAAGACTTTTTTTCTTCAAGTTCAAGGACAATTTTATTAGAGTTTGAGAGGAAAACTGACTAAGCAAGTTGTAAATCTCAGCAGCTGCCAGGATGAGAGATGGAGAAGAGGAAGAGGGGAAGCTATGTGTTTTTGAGTTAGGGACTACAAAAGCTGGCATTTGGAGCAAATAGGGTTAACTGGAGCTTTGTGGTGAAAGAGGAGGAGGATGTCAAGGAAAGAGGAAAAGTCCAGAGTGTGTCAGGAGAAGCATGCTTAGACTTTTGACCATTGTCAAAAAAAAAAAAAAAAAAAAAAAAAAAAAAAAAAAAAAAAAAAAAAAAGCCAAAGGAAAATTTACACTTTTATCAGAATTCAGAAAATTAGGAGGCTTAGGAGTGTGGCATGGGAGCTCTGTCTTCAAGACCATTCTCAGGATTCTCAGGGTAATTTTAACCTACTTCTCATGGGTAGGAGACTGCAAAATGCTCAGATGTGTTTGGGGACAGCATTCTTGCTCCAAGGCTTATACACACACACACACACACACACACACACACACACACTTGTATTGGCCCTGTTTTTATTAGAGGCAGAAAGATTAAAAAAAATTCAAAGTCACCCTCTAATACAGAGCAAGTTTAAGGCTAGTCTGGGATACAGAAGACTGTTTAAAAAAATAAACATTTTAAAAGGAGCCCTGTGTACTGGCTGGTTTTGTTGTGTCAACTTGACACACAAAGTTATCACAGAGAAAGGAGCCACCCTTGAGGAAATGCCTTCATGAGGTCCAGCTGTAAGGCATTTTCTCAATTAGTAATCAAGGGGGGAGGGCCCATTGTGGGTGATGCCATCCCTGGGCTGGTAGTCCTGGGTTCTATAAGAAAGCAAGCTGAGCAAGCCAGGGGAAGCAATCTAGTAAGCAGCACCCCTCCATGGCCTCTGCATCAGCTCCTGCTTCCTGACCTGCTTGAGTTCCAGTCCTGACTTTCTTTGGTGATGAACAGCAATGTGGAAGTGTAAGCTCAACAAACACTTTCTTCCCCAACTTACTTCTTGGTCATGATGTTTGTACAGGAATAGAAGCCCTGACTAAGACACCCTCTCTGTTAGTGTTTTTACAATATTTCTCATCTGTCTTCTTTTGCTCTCTGGAGTCTTGTTTTCTATGACTATTGTAGACCCTACTTTGGCCAGGTTTGTTATAATGACAGGTCAGCCTTCTGTCATTATAACAAAATGCCTGAGGCAATTAACTTTTAAAGGGAAAAGTTTTCTTTTTTTCCATGCTTCTGAAAGTTAAAGTCTGAAATGGTGGGATAGGTACCCTTTGTTTGGGGATCTCTAACAATGGAAGCACAGTATGACAGTACATCTGTTGGAGCAAATCATCCACCTCATGATCCAAGAAACAGAAGAAATGGGACAAGCTAGAGTCACAGTCTCCTTCAAGGGTGTATACCTGGTGACCTTAAGACCTTCTACAAGGCCCCACCTCCTAAAGATCTCACAATCTCCCAGTAGTACCCAGGGCTTGAATAATGGGCTTTTCAGGGACATTTGACATTGAGATTATAGCAATAAGTTTTTTTGGATCCAGCTCTATCAGACATTGAGAATCACAGTACTATTTAACATTTCCCCCATACCACAGAATCTTGACTTCTAGTAATGTAGTATTTGTTTTCTTTTAGTGACCATGTCCTTAAACATCTGACTCATACTGTCAAAGAGAGAAAGCAGCAGGTACCTGAAATAGGTATGATTTAAACTGTTTGATTGATCGATTATTTCTAAGGAACTAGGTAGTGGATGGCTAAAACTCAAATGTAAATTGGTACATCTGCCTTATATAACTCTGGTACACACACCTTTAGTACCACTGCCTCATATCCAGAATCTTTCTCTTTAGATGTAGTACTGAGAGAAAATGCATGAAAATCTGAGACTTAATAAATTTCAGAACCTTTTCATTAAACAAAATCTTATGTTTTGGATTTTTTTCAGATCCATTTACATTGTGCTTAGACATAATAGATAATGAAGTTGGTTTTCAAGTAACTGACAGCTGTTCCAGAATGTTAAAACGTGGGTGCTCAGGTAAATATTTTTTATTTATAATAATTTTATAATTGAATCTGTATCTGCTTTTAGTTAACTATAACACTTCTGCCTTAATTTCATCTCCTTTGAGTAAATGACAATGTGAATTTTGAATGAAAGCATTCAACTTAATGTTCTCTATTTTGTATTAGGCCATGCCCACATGAGTAAATGCAACTAGTATGTCTATTGTTTATTGTTTTGTTTTTATCATAACACCATCTATAACTTTAAATGTGCAAAACAAGCCAGGCAGTGGTGGCGCACGCCTTTAATTCCAGCACTTTGGGAGGCAGAGGCAGGTGGATTTCTGAGTTCAAGGCCAGCCTGGTCTACAGAGTGAGTTCCAGGACAGCCAGGGCTACACAGAGAAACCCTGTCTCGATAAACAAAAAAACCAAAAAACAAAAAACATAAATAAATGTGCAAGACAAATATATTTTCAGAGAATAGAGAAATATTTACTCTGTATTATGCTCTAAACAGCTATTAAGTATACTATATATAGTTTTATATTTACAATTTATTAATATTTGTAGTGTGCCATGCCACATTACTGACTTTTTCTATAAGGTCTCGTTGCACTGACCCCAGCCTTTCTCTTCACAACCTACCATTTCTTCATTTTCTTTTTTTTTTAGTTGGATATTATATTTACGTTTCAGATTTTATCCCCTTACCCTGTTCCTCCCACCACTCAGGAACCTCCTATTTCATCCGCCCTCTTCCTGCTTCTATGAGGATGTGGCCCCACTTACCCCCCACTCCCACCTCCCCACCCTCAAATTCCCCCCAACTCAGTGTTCAGCCTTCATGGGACCAAGGATCTCCTCTCCCACCTATGCCCGACAAGGCCATCCTCCCCTACATATACAGATGGAATCATGGGTCCCTCCCTATGTGCTCCCAGGCCGGTGGTTGAGACCCTGGGGAGCTCTGGTTGGTTGGTATTGTTGCTCTCCTCATGAGGCCACCAACCCTTTCAGTTCCTTCAGTCTTCTCTCTAACTTCTCCATTGGGAAACCCTTGATCAGATCAGTGGTTAGCTGTGAGCATCTACCTCTGAATATGTCAGACTCTGGCAGACCTCTAAGGAGACAGCTATATCAGGCTCTTGTCAGTATGCACTTCCTGACATCCACATCAGTGTCTACCTTTGGTGGCTGCTCATGGGATGGATACCCAGGTGGAATGGTCTCCAGATGGCCCCTCCTTCAATTTCTGTCCCATACTTTGTCTCCATATTTGCTCCCTTGAGTATTTTGTTACTCTAAGTAGGACCAAGGCGTCCACACTTGGTCTTCCTTTTTCATGAGCTTCATATGGTCTGTGAGTTGAATCTTGGCTATTTCAAGATTTTTGGGCTAATATCCACTTATCAGTGAGTAAATACCATGTGTGTTCTTTTGTGATTGGGTTACCTCACTCAGGATATTTTCTAGTTCCATGCATTTACCTAAGAATTTCTCGAATTCATTATTTTTAATAGCTGACTAATACTCCATTGTGTAAACGTACCACATTTTTTGTATCCATTCCTCTGTTGAAGGACATCTGGGTTCTTTCCAGCTTCTGCCTATTATAAATAAGGCTGCTATGAACATAGTGGAGCATATGTCCTTGTTATATGTTGGAGCATCTTCTGGGTATATGCCCAGGAGTGGTATAGCTGGGTCCTCAGGTAATGCTATGTCCAGTTTTCTGAGGAACCACAGACTGATTTCCAGAGTGGTTGCACCAGCTTGCAATCCCACCAACAATGGAGGAATGTTCCTCTTTCTCCACATCCTCGCCAGCATCTGCTATCACCTGAGTTTTTGATCTTAGCCATTCTGACTGGTGTGAGGTGGTATCTCAGGGTTGTTTTGATTTGCATTTCCCTGATGACTAAGGGTGTTGAGCATTTCTTAAGATGCTTCTCGGCCATTCGAGTTTCCTCAGTTGAGAATTCTTTGTTTAGCTCTGTACCCCATTTTTAATAGGGCTATTTGGTTGCCTGGAGTCTAATTTCTTGAGTTCTTTGTATATATTGGATATTAGCCCTCTCTCAGATGTAGGATTGGTAATCATCTTTTCCCAATCTGTTGGTTGCCGTTTTGTCTTACTGTCGGTGTCCTTTGCCTTACAGAAGCTTTGCAGTTTGATGAGGTCCCATTTGTCGATTCTTGATCTTAGAGCATAAGCCATTGATGTTCTGTTCAGGAACTTTTCCCCTGTGCCTAGGTATTCGAGGGTCTTCCCCAACTTCTCTTCTATTAGTTTCAGTGAATCTGGCTTTATGTGAAGGTCTTCTATCCATTTGGACTTGAGCTTTGTACAAGGGGATAAGAATAGATCGATTTCCATTCTTCTACATGCTGACCTCCAGTTGAGCCAGCACCATTTGTTGAAAATGCTGTCCTTTTTCCACTGGATGGTTTTAGCTCCTTTGTCAAAGATCAAGTGACTATAGGTGTGGGGGTTCATTTCTGGATCTTCAATTCTATTCCATTGATTTTCCTGCCTGTCTCTGTACCACGACCGTGAAGTTTTTATCACTACTGCTCTGTAGTACAGTTTGAGGTCAAGGATGGTGATTCCCCCAGAGGTTCTTTTATTGTTGAGAATAGTTCTCACTATCCTGGGTTTTTTGTTATTCCAAATGAATTTGCAAATGGCTCTTTCTATCTCTATGAAGAATTGATTTGGAATTTTGATGGGGATTGCATTGAATCTGTAGATTGCTTTTGGCAAGATGGCCATTTTTACTAAATCCTGTCAATCTAGGAGCATGGGAGATCTTTCCATCTTCTGAGATCTTCTTCAATTTCTTTCTTCAGAGACTTGAAGTTCTTGTCATACAGATCTTTCATTTGCTTGGTTAGATTCACTCTAAGATATTTTATATTATTTGTGACTATTGTGAAGAGTGTTATTTCCCTAATTTCTTTCTCAGCCTGTTTATCCTTTGAGTAGAGGAAGGCTACCGGTTTGTTTGATTTTATATCCAGCCACTTTGCTGAAGTTGTATATCAGGTTTAGGAGTTCTCTGGTGGAAATTTTAAGGTCACTTAAGTATACTATTATATCATCTGCAAATAGTGAAATTTTGACTTCTTCCTTTCCTATCTGTATCCCTTGACTTCCTTTTGTTGTCTACTTGCTCTGGCTAGGACTTCCAGTACTATATTGAATAGGTAGGGTGAGAGTGGGCAGCCTTGTCTAGTCCCTGATCTTAGTGGGGTTGCTTCAAGTTTCTCTCCATTTAGTTTGATTTTGGCTACTGGCTTGCTATATATTGCTTTTACTATGTTTAGATATGGGCCTTGAATTCCTGATCTTTCCAAGACTTTTAATATGAAGGGATGTTGAATTTTGTCAAATGCTTTCTCAGCATCTAATGAGATGATCATGTGTTTTCTTTGAGTTTATTTATGTAGTGGATTACATTGATGGATTTCTGAATATTGAACCATCCCTGCATTCCTGGGATAAAGCCTACTTGATCATGATGGATGATTGTTTTGATGTGTTGTTGGATTTGGTTTTCAAGAATTTTATTGAGTATTTTTGTATCAATATTCATAAGAGAGATTGGTCTGTAGTTCTCTTTCTTTGTTGGGTCTTTGTGAGGTTTAGGTATGAGTGTAATTGTAGCTTCATAGAATAAATTGGGTAGTGTTCCTTCTGTTTCTATTCTGTGGAATAGTTTGAAGAGAATTGGTATTAGGTCTTCCTTGAAGGTCTGATAGAATTCTGCACTAAAACCATCTGGTCCCAGACTTTTTTTGGTGGGGAGACTTTTAATGACTGCTTCTATTTCTTTAGGGGTTATGGGACTGTTTAGATGGTTTATCTGTTCCTGACTTAATTTTGGTACCTGTTATCTGTCTAGAAAATTGTCCGTTTCATCCAGATTTTCCAATTTTGTTGAGTATAGGCCTTTGTAGTAGGATCTGATGGTTTCTTTTAATTTCCTCAGTTTCTGTTGTTATGTCTCCCTTTTCAGTTCTGATTTTATTAATTTGAATACTGTCTCTGTGCCCTTTGGTTAGTCTGGCTAAGGGTTTGTCTATCTTGTTGATTTTCTCAAAGAACAAGCTCCTAGTTTTTTATATTAAATTTACTTTTTCACTTTATATAAGAAATTAGCTCCCCTCTCTTCCCAGTACCCCCTCACACAGGTCCTTTACCCCCATTGTACCCTCCCCTTCTCTTTTGTGAAGGGGGAGCCCCTTATGAATGTTAGCCCCCATACATATTAACACACACACAAGTCACTGCAGGAATAGGTGCTTCCTCTTCCACTGAGACCAGACAAGGTGGACATAGAGGGGGATGGGATCCAACAGGCAGGCAACAGACTCAGGGACAGTCCCTGTTCTAATTCTTGCGGGACCTGCATGAAAACCAAGCTGCTCATACACTACATATGTGCAGGAGCCTAGGTCCAGCCTGTGCTCACTCTTTGGTTGATGATACAGGCTCTGGGAACCCCCAAGAGTCCAAGTTAGTTGACTCTGTTGGTCTTCCTGTGGAGTCTCTGTACTCTTCTGGTTCCCCAGTCCTTCTCCCAACTCTTCCATAAGACTCCCCGAGTTCCATCTGTTTGGCTGTTGGTCTCTGCATCTCTTTCCATTGGCTGCTGGGTGGTGCCTCTCAAAGGACAGTTATATTAGGCTATATTATATATTAGTTATATGTCTGCAAGCATAGAGAGTATCATTAATAGTATCAGGGATTGGTTCTTGCCTATGAGCTCAATTTGGGGCAGTCATTGATTGGCCATTCCCTCTATCTCTGCTCTATCTTTATCCCTGCACTTCTTATAGGCAGAACACATGTTAGGTTGAAGGTCTTGTAGGTAGGTTACTGTCCTTAGCCTCCACTGGGAGTCCTGCCTGGCTAGAGGGAGTAGCCACTTCCAGATCCATATCTCTCACTGCCAGGAGTCGCAGTTAGAGTCCTCCTCATATAGCCCCTGGGACCTCCACCCATCCCAGGTTTCTAGCACATCCTAGAGATTGGTCCCCTGCCCCCCACCACTGATTTCCCTTCTCTCTCCCCTGCTCTCCCTACATCTGATCTCTCATTGCCCTGATCCCCTCCCCATCCATTCTCTCACCCAGTTCCCTTCTTCCATTGACCTCCAATATCTATTTCATTTCCTCTTCTGAGAAAGATTGAACCATCCTTCCTTGGGCCCTCCTTGTTATTTGGCTCCATTGAGTCTATTGATTATAGCATGGTTATCCTGTACTTTATGGCTAATATCTACTTATCAGTGAGTACATACCATGTCCTTTTGGGTATGGATTATCTCACTCAGGGTGATATTTTCTAGTTCTATTCATTTGCTAGTGAAATTCATGATAGCCTTGTTTTTTAATAGCTGAGTAGTATTCCTTGTTTAAATTAACCACATTTTCTTTGTCCATTTTCAGTTGAAGGACATCTGGATTGTTTCCAGTTTCTGGCTATTACAGATAAGGCTGCTATGAACATAGTCCTTGTGGGATGGTGGAACATTTTTTTGGGTATATGCCCAGAAGTGGTATAGCTAGGTTTTAAGGTAAAACTATTCCCAGTTTTCTGAGAAACCAACAAAGTGATTTCCAGAATGGTTGTACAAGTTTGCATTCCCACTAGCAATAAAGGCATGTTCTTCTTGCTCCACAACCTCACCAGTGTGTGCTGTCCTTTGAGGTTTGTATCTTAGCCATTATAGACTTAAGGTGGAATCTCAAAGTCATTTTGATTTATCTTTCCCTGATGACTAAGGACATTGAACATTTCTTTAGGTGCTTCTCAGCCATTTGAGATTTCTCTGTTGAGAATTCTCTGTTTAGCTCTGTACCCCATTTTAAAATTAGGTTATTTGGTTTGTTGGTGTCTAACTTCTTGAGTTCTTTGTGTATTTTGGATATTAGCCCTTTGTTCAATGTAGGGCTAGTGAAGATATTTTCCTAATCTGTAGACTGCCATTTTGTCCTATTGACAGTGTCCTGTGCCTTGCAGAAGATTTTCAGTTTCATGATGTCCCATTTATCAATTGTTGATCTTAGAGCCTAAGTCATTGGTGTTCTGTTCAGGAAATCGTCTTCTATGCCAATGCATTCAAGGCTTATTTCCTACTTTCTCTTCTATTAAATTTTGTGTGTCTGGTTTTATGTTGAGGTCTTTGATACACTTGGACTTGAGTTTTGTGCAAAGTGATGAGTTTAGATCTATTTGAATTCTTCCACTTGCAGACATCCATTAAACCAGCACTATTTGTTGAAGATGCTTTCTTTTTTTCCATTGTATGTTCTTGTGTTCTTTGTCAGAAATCAAGTGTTCATAAATTGTGTTTATTTCTGGGTATTCAATTTGATTCCATTGAACAACCTATCTGTTAACAATACCATGTAGTTTTTATTACTATTGCTCTGTAGTACAGCTTGAAGTCAGGGATAGTTGTGCCTCCAAAAGTTCTTTTATTGTTCAAGATTGTTTTAGCTATCCTGGGTTTTTTTTTTTTTTTCCCACAGGAAATTGAGAATTGTACTTTCAAGATCTGTAAAGAATTTTGTTGGAATTTTGATAGGGATTGCATTGCTTTTGATAAGATGGCCATTTTCACTCTGTTAATTCTACCAATTCATGAGCATGGGAGATCTTTTCATTTTCTAATATCTTCCTCAGTTTTTTTTTTTTTTTCAGAGACTTGAAGTTCTTGTCATAGAGGTCTTTTGTTTGCTTGGTTAGAGTTACACCAAGATATTTTATGTTATTTTTGGCTTTTGTGAAGGGTTTTGTCTCTCTAACTTCTTTCTGAGCCCATTTATCATGTGTATAGAGGAGCACTGATGATTTTTTTTTAAAGTTAATTTTGTATCTAGCTACTTTGTTGAAAATGTTTATCAGCTGTAGGAATTTTCTAGGAGAACTTTTGGGGTCACTTATGTATACTATCATATCCTCTGAGAATAGCAATTCTTTGACTTCTTCCTTTTCAATTCGTTTCCCCTTGATTTCCTTTTGTTGTCTAATTGCTCTGGCTAGAACTGCAAGATTCATAAAGAAGAGATACAGAAAAATTAGACAGCCTTGTCTTGTCCCAGATTTTAGTAGAATTTATTTAAGTTTCTCTCTATTTAGTTTGATGTTGCCAATTGGCTTGCTGTATATTGCTGTTATTGTGTTTAGGTATGTGCCTTGTATCACTGAGCTTTCCAAGAATTTGAACATGAAGGGGTGTTAGATTTTTGTCAAGGCTTTTTCAGCATCTAATGAGATGATCATGTGGGTTTTTCCTTTCCATTTGTTTATATAGTGGATTACATTGATGGATTTTTTTTCATATATTGAACCACCCCTGCATCCCTGGGATGAATCCTACTTAATCATGGTAAATGATGTCTTTGATGTACTCTTGGATTCATTCAATTTGTTAGTATTTTATTGAATATTTTTGCATCAGTGTTCATAAGGGAAATTGGTCTGAAATTCTCTTTTTTGTTGAGTCTTTGTGTGGTTTTGGTGTCAGGGTGACTGTGGCCTCATAGAATGAGTTTGGCAATATTCTGTTTCTATTTTGTGGAATAGTTTGAGGAATATTGACATTAGATCTACTTTGAAAGTCTGGTAGAATTTTGTGCTACATCGATCTGACCGAGGGTTTTTGTTGTTGTTGTTTGTTTGTTTTGGTTGGGAGACTTTTAATGACCAGTTCTATTTCCTTAGGGGTTATGGGACTGTTCAGATAGTTTACCTGATCTTGAGTTAACTTTGGTAATTGGTATCTATCTAGAAAATTATCCATTTCAGTTAGATTTGCCAGTTTTGTAAAGTGATACCTAATGATTCAGTGAGACCTAATTTCCTCAGTGAGTACATTGTTAATGTCTCCTTTTTCATTTCTGATTTTGTTACTTTGGGCACTGTCTCTGTCCCTTTTTGGGTTGGCTAAGGGTTTAATCTATCTTGTTGATTTTCTCAAAGAACCAGCTCTTGGATTTGTTCTTTGTTTTTCTAATTGATTGGTTTCAGCCCTGAGTTTCCTGCTGTCTACTCCTGGATGTGTTTTATTCTTTTTTCCCCACCCCTAAGGCCTTCAGATGTACTTTTAATTCAATAGTGTGAGAAGTCTCCAGTTTCTTTATGAGGGCATTTAGTGCTATGAACTTTCCTCTTAGCACTGCTTTTATAGTGTCCCATATGGTTAGGTATATTGTGCCGTCGTTTTCATTGAATTCTAGAAAGTCTTCAATTTCTTTATTTCCTCCCTGACCCAGTGATTGTTGACTACAATGTTTTTCTGTTCCCATGAGTATGTAGGCTTTCTGTTGTTTCTGTTGTTGTTGAAATCCAGCTTTAATCCATAATGATCTGATAAGATACATGGTGTTATTTCAATCTTCTTGTACCTGTTGAGGCTTGCTTTTATTTCCAATTATATGATCAGTTTCAGAAAAGGTTCCTGTCTCGAAAAACAAAAAACAAACAAACAAACAAAAAAGATCCCAGAATCAGAAAAGGTTCCATGAGATGCGAAAAGAAGGTATACTTGTTTGTTTTGGGGTGAAATATTTTATAGATGTCTGTTAGGTCCATTTGAATAATAACCTCTGTTTTATTATTTCACTGTTTAGTTTCTGTCTCAATGACCTGTTGATTGCTGAGAGTGGGTTGTTGAAGTTTCTCACTATTAATTTGTGTAGGGTTTGATTTGTGATTTAAGCTTTAGTAATGTTTCTTTTACAAATGTGGGTTCTCCTGTGTTTGGGGGAGATGTTCAGAACTGAGATGTCCTCTTGGGGAATTTTTCCTTTGATGTGTATGAAATGTCCTTCCCCAACTCTTTTGATCACTTCCAGTTGAAAGTTTATTTTATTAGATATTAGAATAGCTACTCTAGCTTGATTCTTGGGTCTATTTGCTTGGAAAACCTTTTTCCAGCTCTTTATTCTGAGATAATGTCTTTGTTGCTGAGATGTGTGTCTTATATACAGCAGAATAATGAGCTCTGTTTATGTATCCATTCTGTTAGCCTGTGTGTTTTTACTGGGGAATTGAGTCCATTGATGTTGAGAGATATTAATGACCAATGATTGTTACTTCCTGTTATTTTGATGTTGGTGGTAGTGTGTGGTACACCATACTTCTAACTCAAAGTAGATCCCAGTTTCAACACTGAAGCATTACATTGTACCACATTCATCATATTAATGACACTTGATAAAATTTTAGGTTTTGTTTTTGAAAGATGAGATATTTATATAACACCTAGGCTGGCCTGGGAATTTATGAGCTTAAGTGATCCTCCTGGTTTAACTCCACCTCCCAAGAAGCCAGAACTATTGGTGTATATAACATTGTGCCTTGCCTGATAACATATTCTTTTGTTGTTGTTTTGCTTTGTTTTTTTTTTTTTTACTATTATTTTTTAAGATATGATTTCTCTGTGTAGCACTGGCTGTCCTGGAACTCTTTCTGTAGACCAGGCTAGCCTTGAACTCAGAGATCTGTCTGCCTTTGCCTCCTGAGTGTTGAGATTAAAACCACCCAGCTATGATAATATATTCTTATGAAGCTAGGTTTTAGAAATCTTTGTGATCAAAAAGTAAGGACCAGCCGGGTGGTGGTGGCGCACGCCTTTAATCCCAGCACTTGGGAGGCAGAGGCAGGTGGATTTCTGAGTTCAAGGCCAGCCTGGTCTACAGAGTGAGTTCCAGGACAGCCATTACTACACAGAGAAACCTTGTCTCAAAAACAAAACAAAACAAAAAAACAAAAAAAAAGTAAGGACCACATAAAATATCAATGTGGAAGAGGAAATGATTGTGATAGTATGTAGGTTTAATATAAAATTAAGAAGCTGTGTTGTCTCAGTTGTTCTATTTGCTGTGGAGAAATACCATGACCAAGGTAACTCTTATGAAAGAAAGGATTTAATTGAGGACTTGTCCATGATCATCATGGCAGGAAGCATGGCAGCTGGCAAGCATGGTACTGAAGCAATAGCTGAGAATTTTACATCCTTATCCACATGAAGCAGTCAGAGAGAAAGAGTCAGACATACAGAGACAAAGAGACAAAGACAAAAGACTGGGCCTGGCTTGAGCTTTTGAAACTTCAGATCCCACTGCCAGTGATACACCTCCTCCAGCAAGGCCATATACTTCCTAATCCTTCCCAAATAGCTCCACTAACTGGAGACTAGGTATTCAAACATGTGAACCTATGGGGGCATTCTCATTCAAACCACTACATGTGTCATCCCTAATAAATGTACACTATGACATTACTTGACTCACTGGTCTGAGTATGAGAGACAGGGATAGAGGAAGAGACTGAGGAGATAGCTTAATTGGTAAAGTATTTGCCTGGCAAGCATGCAGAACTGATTTCCATCTCAGCAGCCATGTAAAAAGCTGACACATACTTGGGGTGTTGTTGTTTAATTTAACTTTATTTTTTACTTATTCACTTTACATTCTTTTCACTGTCCATCTCCCGGTCACCCCCTCCCACAATCCTTTCCCCATCCCCCATCCCCTTCTCCTCTGAGCAGCTGGGGGCCCCCTGGGTATCCCCCCACCCTGGCACTTCAAGTCTCTTGAGGCTAGGCACTTTCTCTCCCACTAAGGCCAGACAAGGCAGCCCAGCTAGAAGAACATATTCCACATACAGGCAACAGGTTTTGAGATAGCCCCCTGCTCCAGTTGTTCGGGACCCACATGAAGACCAAGCTGCACATCTGCTACTTATGTGTGTGGCTGGCCCATGTATGTTCTTTGGTTGGTGATTCAGACTCTGACAGCCCCAAGGGTTCAGATTAGTTGACTCTGTTGTTCTTCCTATGAAGTTCCTATCCCTTTAGAGGCTGCAACTCTTCCTCCTATTCTTCCATAAGATTCCCCAAGCTCCATTCAATATTTGACTATGGGTGTCTGCATCTTCTGAGTCAGCTTCTGGGTGGAGCCTCTCGGAGGACAGTCATGCTAGGTTCCTGTCTGCAAGCATAGCAGAGTATCATTAAAAGTGTCAGGGATTGGTGCTTGCCCATGGAATAGGTCTCAAGTTGGCATATACTTGTGATATTTCTCCAGGTCCTAGACTTTTCTTCCAAATGAATGAATGAATGAATGAATGGTGGATGGCTGGCTCCTGAGGAATAACAATTGAAGTTGACCTCTTGCTTCCACATGCATATACACACATACATGTGCATGTTCACCTACATAAACATGTGTGCACACAGATACTTTCCTTCCGTTTTATATGATACAATGAGAAGTACAGAATACTATGTATGAAGAATTTTAGCAAAACACTTGAACCTGAATTTGATGAATCATTAAGAGTACATAAAAAACATTTTTTAAAAATGTCTCACTATGTCTGTCTAGAGACAGGGTCTCACTATATAACCCAAACTGGCCTCATAATCTGGAACTCATAATCTTTATACCAAAGTTTCCTGAGTATTGAGATTATATACAAAGTCACCATTCCTGGCTCTATAAAAACATCTTTAATGGACACAACTAGCATGTAACCAGCACATCCTTTGAGAAGCCATGGCACAGATCACTTCTTTCACAATTAAATGGTAAGGAGGGCAGAGAGGATAAATAATATATTTAAATTAACTTGAACACTAGGTTATAGCTTAGTGGTAGAATACATATTCAGTGTATAAGACTCTGAATTTGATCCTAGTAACAGAAACAAACAAATAAACAAAAATAATATCAACCAAATGTAATGGTAGGTCTTGTTTGGATCATGATTCAAAGAACCAAAATTTTGGAACAAAAAAAGTAAAGATAAGGAGAGCAAGGAGGAAGAGAAAGGTAGAAGTGAGAAAATGAGAAGGTTTGTTTTTGAGCTAAGGCCAATAATGCATGGCTGTACTCTCAATACTCAAGAGGCTAAGGTATGAGCATTGTTGCAAGTTCAAGGTTAGCCAGGGCTATTAAGCAAAATCTTCTCTCTCCAAAGCAAAACAAACAAATAAACAAACAAACAAAAACCTTTGAGCACTGTGATGATTTGAATATGATTAGCCCCTGTAGGCTCAGATATTTGTTTGCTTAAAGAGTAGCATTAAGAAGTATGACTTTGTTGGAGTAGATGTGGCTGTGTTGGAGGAGGTATGTCATTGGGAGTGGGCTTTGGGAATTCAAATGCTCAATCCAGCACTCTCTCTCTCTCTCTCTCTCTCTCTCTCTTTCTTTCTTTCTCTCCCTCTCTCTCCCTCCCTCCTTTCCTTCCTCCCTCCTGCCCTCCCTGCTTGTCTTAGGGTTTCTATTACTGTGAAGAGACACCATGACCACAGCAACTCTTATAAAGAAAAACATTTAATTGGGGTTAACTTACAGTTTCAAAGGCTTAGTGCATTATTTTCATGGTGGGAATTATGAGGGCAAGCCTGGTGCTAGAGAAGGAGCTGAGAGTTCTACATCTTGATCAGCAGTCAGCAGATCAAGAATGTGTGTCACACTGGGCATAGCTTAATCATAGGAGACCTCAAAGTCCACCCCCATAGTGACACACTTCCTTTAAGGCTATACCTACTCCAACAAAGCCACGTAATAGTGTCACTCAGTATGGACCAGTCATTCAAACACATGAGTCTATGGGCACCATTCCTATTCAAACTACCTCACTGCTGCCTGCTGATCCAAATGTAGGACTCTTAGCTCCTTCTCCAGCAACATGTCTGCCTGCATGTTGCCATGCTTCCTGCCATGGCAATAATGGACTAAACCTTTGAACCTATAAACCAGCCCCAATTAAATGTTTTCCTTTACAAGAGTTGCTGTGGTCATGTCTCTTCACAACAATAGAAACCCTAACCAAGACAGGCATTGTATTTAGATTATAGTAAGTATTATTTTCTTAGGTGGTAGTTTTATATATTTAAAATGCAGAGTCCTTATTTTAGAGATGTATAATGACACATTTAATGCAAATTCCATAGTCCTCATGGGTACATTAGAATGGGAAGATGTCAACAAAATTTGATTTTCTGTGATTTAATAATCTTGAAACTGGGTAAAGTTTGCACAGATGTTTGTTGTACTCTGGCCATTCCTTTTAGGTGTTTAAATTGTTCCATAATAATATTTAAGGCAAATAGAAAAAATGATTGAGCATAAAGGTCATGTCTGTATTACTTTTTTGTTGCTGTGAAAAACAACACCAAGGCATCTTACAGAAGGAAGGTTCCAGAGCATGAGCTAAGAGCTCACATCTTGAGCCACAGGAAGGAAGCAGAGAGAATGCACTGGGAATGGCACCAGTCTTTTCATTCTCAAAGCCCACTTCCAGTGACACACTTCCTGACATTCTCAAAGAGCATTGCCAGCTAGGGACCAAGTATTCAAACACTAAGACTATGGAGGACCTTTCAGTTAAACCACACAACTTCTTTAGGTACCTTCCCTTAATAGCTCAAAACCAAACCAGTGTAGATGCTTCTTGTTTCTTTCTCTTTTCTGTTTATTGGAGACAGAGTCTTATATAGTCCAGACTGGCCTCCAGTTCACTATGTAAGGATAGCCAAGAACTTCCTAAATGCTGGGAGTACAATGTGTGCACAATTTTATGCTGTGCTAGGGAGTTAATTTAGGGTTTTATGCACATTGGACAAATATTCTACCAACTGAGATAATCCTTGGTTGGCTCTTTCCTTTTCTGTTTTCAGTCCTGAGAGTTGGACCCAGGCCTTCACACACACTACATGAGCACTATACACTGACTTGTAGAAGCCCTTTAATTGTTTGGTTTTTTTTTTGAGATAGGTTTCACAAAACTACCTAAGCTAGCCTTGAACTTGCAAACCTCCTGCCTTCCTGCCCTGGCCTTTTAAGTACTTAGGGTTGTGTGCATGTGACACTACAGTGGGTTGGATGCTTCTTTTTGTGTGGCCATAACTGTTCACACCTCTGCCCCAACACTTCTTTGTAATTATTTTCTTTATAGGATGGGTTGGGTTTTTTGAAATACTTATAAATTTCTAATTTAGTTTTCTCATAGAAGCTATCTGATTTCACAGTTATTAGTATATACTTTTGTAACATCTGTACATCAACTTATTTTGTTTTCTTTTAGGTTGCATAGTAGTAAGAAAACTCAACAGCCGAAATTTTAGCAAGCTTTTGCACTCTTGTGCATACCGATGTGATCATCATAAAGTCATTATGGAAGCTGAAGACAAATATAAAAATGAACTAAGGAAAACATTTATCTGTGCAAAAAGTAATTCAGTCAGTAACTTTAACTGTAATTATGGCTATACATTCTGAACTATCATCTAAGATATTAAGTTTATTGACTATGGTATAAAGTAATGTTGAAAGGAAAGACCTATCTCTAAATAACAAGTAAAAAGAGATGTTCTAAAGTAGATTGAGCTCTGTAGTTGCTGAAAAAGTCTTCCTAAATTCAGCATGGTGGCACACACCTACACTCAGCCTTTGGGTGTGGTGGCACATATCTTTTACCTCAGCACTCAGGAGGCAGGCAGGCAGGCTGGCCTTGTTTACAGAGCTAGCTCTTGGATGGCCAGGGCTGTCTTGAAAAACAAACAAACAAAGAGATGGTTCTAGGGAGATGGCTCAGCATTAAAAACACATACTGCTCTTGCAGATGACCCAGGTTCAGTTCTAGCACCTACATGGTGGCTCACAACCATCTCTAACTCAGTTCCAGGGAATCCTGTTCCAGGGAAGCCCTCTTCAGACTTCTACAGCCACCAGATATAAATGTGGTATATAACCAGGCCAAACAGTCTCATACAGTAAGAAATATAATGAATAAACAAAATTATTTATAGTTCACTAAGGATTTCTACTAGAAGAGAGTAATAAGTATCAACTAACAGAATTGATATGTAACTACTTAAATTACTATTTTAAGTATACTGTTTTCTGTATTTTTCAGAAATTTTGCTGACACCCTGTAGAAGAAGACTGCTTAGTAAAGAATCTACTGCCTCTGAAGAACTAAGTAAATATATTTAATTTTTAAATAAGCTTAAATTTTACATATTCCTAAAAAGAAGAGAGCAGCTGAATTAACTATTTAAAATGATAACCCTTGGCTTATATGAGATTAAACCTACTGAAAAGAGACACCCTCTTCCTTCCTTCATGGTGTGTGTTTACTTGCTGCCTGCCATCTGGGGAAGGAGCTCTAGGAAACTGAAACTGATCTATCTTCCTTCCTTCTTCCCTTGCTCCCTTCCTCCCTCCTTCCTTCCCTCCCTGCCTCTCTCCTTCCCTCCCTCCCTCCCTTCTTCCCTTTCTTCCTTCCTTCCTGCCTTTGTTACTTTCTTTCTCTCTATATGAGCTGCGTGTGCATGCAATGCCTATAAGGCCAAAAGAGGGTATTAGATCCCCTGGAATTGGAGTTGTAGACAGTTATAAGCTGCCATGTATGTGTTGAGTTTGACCCTAATCCTCTGGTGCTTTTAACAACCAAACTATCTCTCTAGCCCTGACATTTATTAAATATCTGCTATATGTAAGTTGTTTTATAGCTGTTATTTCCCTTAATTATGTTACTCAGCTGGTAAATCACAGAACTTTGATTCAAATGCAAGACATCTAGAAACACTTGCTATATCCTCTGGTTCAAGTTTTAAGCAAGTTATTCTATGTACAAGTACTTCAGAGAGACTTTACAGAAGGCTTCTTTCTATTGATATAACTATGGTATTTTAAATGATAAAAATTGAAGAGTCAAATGGAATAAATTTTAATTTCCTGTTTAAAAACAAAAATCTTAATAAGCTAGTTTTTAGGAATGTTTGTTTTGTTTTTGTTTTTTGAAACAGGGTTTCTTGGCTATTCCGGAACTAACTCTGTAGACCAGGCTGACCTGAAACTCAGAGATCTGCCTACCTCTACCTCCTGAGTGATGAGATTAAAGGCCATTGCCACCACCAGCTGGCAGCTTATAGAGATTTTAAGGAGTGGGGATACGAGCCTGCTGGTGACATGCTGTACAAGCATGAGGACCCGAGTTTGGATCTCTAGCACCCACATAAACTGCACATGCTGGAACATCTATCATCCCAGTCCTGGGAGGGCAGAGACAGGCATAGCCCTCAAAATCTAGCAGGCCATACAGTCCTGCCAATGGGTCAATTTCAGTTTAGCAAAAGAACCTGTCTGAAAAAAAAATCAAGGTGACAAGTGATAATAGGAAGAAACTCAACATTGACCTCTGGTTTCTATGCATACTAACTGATTGATTGATTGATTGATTATATAATCTTAATTTAACCATAAGGTTACTTTTCTGGCTTTTCACCATTCCAATTTATCAAAGAGATTTCAAGAGCATTATTATATTCTTCTAGTCCTAGTAAGCTAATACCTTCAGATAAAGAACATGGCAATGGAGTCCATTACTTGTTATTGTCATCTGGAAATTAGTAATATTAATGGAACTATTCTGTTGTTTACTGTTGTTGTGTACAGACTTTTAGACTTGGTATATCTAGCAAGCAATTTTATCTTAACGTTTATTTTGTTATTTTCACTTCCAAACCTTGAAAGCTACTTAAAATTTACTTTATACATCTTGAGTCTTTTTCTACATGAAGAGATCTTCATGGAGTTGGAGAAGTAGCTCAGCAGATGAGAGGTCTTACTGCTCTTGCACAGAACACACATGAGACAGCTCATGACCATCTGTAACTCAAGTTCCAGGGAATCTGATGCCCTCAGCCTCTGAAGGCACCTGCACTCATGTGATGTAGATAAACTTATGTAGGCACAGACACACACATATGTATGCATGCACAATATATATATACAAATAAGTCTTTTTAAAACATTCTTCATGTATAACCAGGTGTGGTGGTGTGTTTCTGTAGGGGTGATATTTAGAAAACAGTGGCTTGTTCATAGGCAGTCATCATGTTTCCACTGCTCCTCAGCTCTGACCAGGGCTCAGGCTAGCTAGATGCACAGGCCATGGCACCCACAAGATGCCAGCATGGGGGATGGCTCTGCCATTCCCCCAGGCTGCATCCACAAAGCTCAGCTGAACCCCAGACAATATCTGCCATTCTCCCAGTACGGTAGAAATGAGACTCTTAAAGCTTAATGATTATCTAAAGGATTTATATATTTTGAAATGCTCAATCAACAAGATGTCCACACAATTAGAGTTGTTATCCAGTATCTAACATTTTGATAAAAATTGCTACCCAGGACAGCTTTTGACCCATCTGTGGTTCTCTATGGCTGATAGCCTCCTTCCTTCCCTCCCTTCCTCTATTTCTCCCCTCTCTTCTTTTTCTCCTTTCCTCTTCCTCTTTTTCTTCCCTCCCCTTCCTCTGTTTCTCTCCCAGCTCCACCTCCTCTTCTACTGCTTAATCACAGAGCTCCACTGCGAATACAATGTAGCAGAATAAGTATCCTGCTACAGGTTCCCATAATCCCAACTCCCAAGGAAGCAAAAGCATGATGATTGCTGAAGTTCAGGACCAGTATGGTCTACATAGCCAGTTCCAAGCTAGCCAGGACACACAGCAAGATCCTGTCTCAAGAAAACAAAAACATAAAATGAGCAAAAAATTACTTATGTAAGTTAAAATTAAGTACAATACGGCTCTTTTAAATATTGCATACCTCAGTCTCCAAAGGTCTGGGATAACAGGCATGAGCACATATTTTTCCAAGTAACCTTTCTAAGTATTTCTGTAGTATCTATAACACAATTGGAATTTTGTCCCATACAGATGTGTTACATTTAGAAATTTTGTTCTTAGGTAGGCATGGTGGCGCATGCCTTACACTTCAGCACTTGAGAGGCAGAGGCAGGCAGATCTCTGTGAGTTCAAGGCCAGCCTGGTCTACAAAGTGAGTTTCAGGACAGCCAGGGCTATTACACAAAGAAACTTAGTATTGAATAGCCAAAAGAGGAAGAAAATTGTTCTTGGCAAGGACCTGACATCAAATTAATATTTTCCCCCAGTAACATGTCTTCAAAGCAAATATACAACAACTAAAAATTAGTCTATAATTAATTTACATTGAAAGTAATCAAGGAGCCTCATGAAAATGGGCATAATTATGGCTATGCACTAATTATACAGAATGACCCTAAATACTATTAAATAGCATTCAGCTTAAGTTCCAAATACTAATTTTTGTAGGTTAGACTTAGTTAACTAAAAATAAGCAGTTGATACTTTGGCCTGCTGTAGCTGCCTGCAGCCACGAGTACCGGGTTCTCCTGAGATGAAGCCTGGGAATTAACAGGAATGGAGGGCGAGAGAAATGTGGGGCCAAGACAAAGTATTCTGATCAAGGCCCCAAGTTTAATAATTTGCTTTCACATATAAAGGGGAAGCCCCACCCCCCAGAGTCTCTTCTTGGTTCAGCCCAGGGGCTGGGCAAGGAAATTGCAGTCTGGAAGGTGTCAAGGCTAGCTCAGCAGGCAGTCCATTCTTCTTAGCTCAGGTAGCAGGCTCCAAGGCACCAAGGCTGGTAATGCAATGCATCTCCTAGGTCCTACTGTTGCTTGGTCTATTGTGGTAAATGACTTTGCAGGCCTGCTCAGGCCTGGGGGAAGGGCACAGTCTGCTCTGTTAGAATTTACAAGAGTGTTTTGAGAAAGTATGAATTTGACTCTTACTATCTTTTGAATTGAGCTTTATTGCTCATTTTCTTCTGTAACACAGACTAAGAATAGCTAGCGCTGAGGCTGGAAGGTGTATCTCATGCCTCTAATCCCAGCACTAGGGAAGCTAAGACAGAAGTCTCACAAGCTTGAGGCAAGTGTGAGCTATACAGGAAGACTTTCTAAAAGTATGATCATCATAAAATAATAATATTATAATAATAAATATTTTAAAATCACACTGGAAAGGCCATGGAGTAAAGTCTTGAATTGCAGAGTCTTCTTCAGAGATACCCAGTCCTCTACTGTAGAATTTGTAAGTCAGGGAGATGGCTGCCTCAGTGACAATGGGGGCCTTATAACAAGTTTCAAGGCTCAGCATTCTAAAAGTTATAACCTACCCAGTTCTGATTACAAGAAGATCAAGTCATTTATTAGGTGAAGCTTCAAAGAAACTTGGGTAGCCACAGTCTTCCAGTATTCCCCAAAATAAAGAGTAATTTCATATACAAGTTTTAAGACAATTTTATCAATAATAACCTCTCTCTTTTTTTCCCTTTTTTATTGGATATTTTATTTATTTACAGTACAGATGTCATCCCCTTTCCCAATTTCCCCTCCCTAGAACCCCCTATCCTATACCCCCTTTTCCTTTATGCTTTTATACCATTTTGATTACATGCATGTAATACGGTCAGTTCTAGGTTGACGGTCTAGCAATACAATAGATGCAAATAGTCAAGGAACAAACAATACAGTAAACACAAATAGTCAAAGAAAAAGCAAGGCATTAAACCCAGTTATGTGAACAAACACCCCCCCCCCCCCAATGATCACTGTTTCTAAAGGCTTATCAGGATGACCAAAGTATCTGAGCCTACTTCCCTATCCTAGCCTAAGGTCATTTTTATGTCTGAAGCCTACATCCTTGTTCTAGTCTAAAATTTAGAATCCTCTCGGAAATTACTTCTTTGTTCTGGCCTAATATTTAGATTCCTGCCTGAGATTACTTCTTTGTTGTAGCCTACGATTTAGACTCCTACCAAATTACTTCTTTGTTCTAGTCTAATGTCAGATTCCTGCTTGAAGCCTACTTCCTTGTCCTTGGCCAATGTCATATTCTTGTCAAGCAGCCCATTTCCTTGGTTTTTGGCCCATTTCAGCTTCTTGCCAAGCAGCCCCAAAGGCTTTCTACCTCACCCCCTTTTAATTTCGTTAACAAGACTGAGCCTGTCTTAGGTCCTTCTGACAAGAAAGCCTTCCTTACCCATCGTGGAATATGCATTATCATGAGCAATGCATTTCTGTCTTAGGTTGGTAAGGCTCTGTGCAGAATCTTACCCATTCTTGGCTTGCCAGCCTGTTAAATTAATAACTTTGTCTGGGGGTCCAGTTTCAGGTTTAAGCCATGTACTTTGGCTGCCAACATGTTGATGTTGTTAAGGATAAGCTTTAACCCAATGGGCAGGAATAAAAGTATTCCCAGGACAAGAAGGGCTAGCCTGATCAAGCTGTATATGCCATTCCTGAGGTTTGTTCAAAATGGAAATACTGAGCTCAGGCCATGGATAATTTTATCAGCATTATCTGCAGCATCAAAGCTCAACAGAGCAGCATTCTTTAAATTCATAATCTCATTATGCAAAGTTAACACACCCAGAGAGGTGTTAGGATTATGCCAAATACCCTACAGGTGTCTTTAAACTTTTTTCTAATTATAATGACAATCATTGTGAATTTAAAAAATAACATTACTCCAATAATATTTGTCATGACACTTAGGATAGATCCTAACTCTTGAACCCTGAACCTCTTTCAGATAATTTGAATAGGATATAGAGCATCAGTCATTGTTCCAGATAATTATATAAACCCTTTTGTATACTCAATACATTAGTAACATTTTTGCTAGATGGTTAACAAAAATAGTTGTGTTAACTCCTTGTATCAATGCTATTGCAGAAGCAGTGGTGCTAGCAATTAATGGAATTAAAGCTGTTATACCAGCAATAATCAAGCCTGATACCCCCTTGCTTTTGCTTAAAGCCTAACTCATTTTTTCCAGCACTTTCAAGCTTTTTTCAGAGAATCGAGGTTTTCTAATACTCAGAGCAGTGAGATAAAAGCTGGTTGATAAAACCCCCCATAACAGACATGCCAGGTTTCAACACACTAACATAATTGGAAATTATACAGTCAATCCAACTTACAATTAATGCTGTAGAAGAGACAAAACCAATTGTAGCTTGAAATGTAAAAGAGCCTTAAAACATGCACTAACCCTTGTTTGAAATCCAGATCCTGTCCCAACTTTATCTCTTGCTATCCTAACATCATAGCAAGCTACAGCTAGCTTCCAAATATGTTCATAACCAAGTCCAGATCCAGCCTTCCAAAAGTAGACTGTTATTTCCCATATTAAATTGATTTCTAGACCAGTACATGATTGAGTCCTAATAGCTGGGCACCTATAAGAAGAATACAAGAGACATAGTTTCTCTTTTTGATTCTCTATCCCACAAGGTCTAAAAACTTGAGGCAAGGCAGCTTGTCCCATCTTCTGCACCTGAGATTCTCTCTTCTATCTCTTGTATTCTGTTGGTGATGCTTGTGTCTATGACTCCTGATTTCTTTCCTAGGTTTTCTATCTTGAGGGTAGTCTCCCTTTGAGATTTCTTTATTGTTTCTACTTCCATTTTTATGTCCTGGATGGTTTTGTTCAATTTCTTCACCTGTTTGTTTGTGTTCTTTTGTAATTCTTTAAGAGATTTTTGTGTTTCCTCTTTAAGGGCTTCTACCTGTTTACCTGTGTTCTCCTGAAATTCTTTGAGAGTGTTATTTATGTCCTTTTTAAAGTCCTCTATCACCATTATTAGAAGTGATTTTAAATCTGAATCTTGCTTTCCTAGTGATATGGGGAATTCAGGACTTTCTAATGTTGGGAGATCTAGGTTCTAATGATGCCAAGTACCCTGGGTTGCTGACGCTTATGTTCTTGTGCTTGCCTTTCGCCATCTCGATCTCCTTAGTGCTACCTGCCCTGTCTCTGCCTGGAGCCTGTCCTTCCTATTATCTTAGTTGTATCAGAACTATATGGAGTGGGTGTTACTACTGGGGTTAGAGCTGGGGCCCAAGATCTGCTCAGTGCTCAGGCGCAAACAGGAAGGAACCAGTGCTCCTGGCCAGAAGTGACTTCCTGGGTCCTAGTGGGTCCCAGTTACTCCCTGTTTGGGGCTAGTGTTGCTGTCTCCTTGCCTAAGATACTGCCCGGGTTAGAGCTCCTGGGAGGCTTGCTTCTTCTGAGTTCTGTGAGATTGGGGGCAGAGATGCCACCCGGGATCTGCTCAATGCTTGGGTCCAGACCGGAAAGAACCAATAATAACCTCTCTTAATAAATATTGGTGATTGCCTACTATCTTTGAGATACTATTCTGAGCCTGGGGAATACAGTGGTCTCAGCTACTCAGAAGCCTCTCCCTTCATGGAGTCTGCATTTTAAATGCTGACTACTAAATAAAACACTGACTTCTCAGCTTCTACTGGGAAGGATTCTCTTTTGTTTTAAACATTCAAACTTACCTTATCAGGGTGGACAAATAGCCAGCAATGTTGCCTTGTAAGGGTGAAATTTTTTTATACAACAATTCCTTCTACATCTATCCTTCTAAAGCAGAAATGCAAGAGCACTCCTCTCTGACATCTGCCTACAATGTCATACAAGTTATTACTGAGCTACAGACCTGGAGGAAGCCTACATCTGGGGCCTGGAGAGATAGACCAGCAGTAGAAGCACTTGCAACTAAGCCTAATTACTTGTGTTTGATCCTCAGAACCCATATCAAACTGAAGAAAACACTGACTCCACAAAGTTGTTTCAACCTCAACATGCATGCTTATGGCACGAGTGTGTCTATATATATTGCATATAAACAGTAATAATAAAACTGTTTCCTCATAAGAATCATCAGAAGATAATTGAAATAACTGCTTACCAATTGTGTTTTGTTATAGAAAATGTTCATCAAATACCAGATAGTAAAAAACTTCCAGGTTTGGAGGTACATGCCTTAAATACCAGCATTCCAGAGGCTAAGGAAAGAAGATCCCCAGTTCCAGGACAGCGTGGACCACATAGTGAGTTTGAGGCAACTCCAGGCTACTTAGGAAAAGCCCGTCTCAAAAAAAGAAAAAGAGAGAAAAAAGAAAACCTACAAACTTCTTTTACCATTATGTGACCTGTTTTGTTTTACATTTTGATAAGCTGAGCACCTTTACAAATAGCATGTGTGGTTTTTTTTAAGTGAATGTCAACTCTTATTTTTAAAAGCAATGAAAACTGGTATTTAAAATAACAAATGTTGGTATTCTTCTCTGTGAAGTTATGGAGCCTTTGAGAAGACTGTATCTGTAAGATCAGTAAGCCATTTGCTAACCATTCTCACAGCAATGCTACATTAAAATCTAGTGTTTATAAACTTTCTTTTCTATTGTGTGGATATTATTTCAATGGACTAAGTTATAATATTAAAGAAGTCACAGTAGTAGCACCTAACTTAATAGTCTTTTAAACTGAAGTAAATTTTTATTTGATAAAGTGTCCCTGGCATCAAACTGTCTTATTCTGTAGTTTATAGCCTTAGAATAAGTTACATATTTGAGTCTTAAGATTTCTTATTTCAGCAAGTATTAATATATTCTATAATTCATTCATTACAGAGAAAAGAAGAATTCGTAAAAACTTTACCAAAGAAGAAGTAAATTATCTTTTCCATGGAGTTAAAAAAATGGGAAATCATTGGAATTTAATTTTGTGGTCTTTCCCCTTTCAGAAAGGAAGAAGGGCTGTAGACCTTGCTCACAAATATCACAAGCTGATCAAAGGCTCCAGCTCTGCAGCCCTGTGACTGGAGGAGATCAGTCCTCTGGACTCTTAAAATAGAATTTCTTAGAAGATACAATATGTAAAAAATTCTCCTTAACTCTTGTGAGACAGGGAATGGTAAAACAGACATAGTTTAAATTAAATGATTTTTGTGATATAAACTCTTCAAAACAGTACAATAATTTATAAAGCAAGTGCATTTTCAGCATGGAAATTAGAATTCCTCCATGAGGCCAAATGTAATTTGTCTTTACTTTTGCTTATGATCAAAGAACATAGATGAGAAGAAAAACTACCAGCCTTTAAATATCACTTAACATTATATTGCCACAAATACTATATGAGACATTGCATTTCAGTATTTTTGTCTAGTGCCAAAGTCCACCTTAGAACTGAAAACATTTTCTCAAGCTGTTCAGTTAAGGCTCTCACCCAACAAATAAATGGTTGACCTTTTGTTAATTGAAATGATTCTTCCTCTTTTTTTTTTTTTTTTTTTTTCTTCTAGACAGGGATTCTCTGTGTAGCTTTGGCTGTTGTGGAACTTGCTCTATAGACCAGAGTGGTCATGAACTCACAAAGATAGGTCCACCTCTACATCCCCAGTGTAGGGATGAAAGGCACGAGTCACCATTTCCTTGCCATGATTCCTCTTCCAAAGGTTAATTATGAAGCTGTATTAGCACTCTCGCATTCTGTGATCAGATTCTTCTCTTTCTACTATGTTTACTGCTTTACTTATTTAATCATTACACTGTACTGATTTATTATGTTCATGGGCACAGAAGTGCCACAGGGCACATGTGGAGGTAAGAGAAAACTTGCATAAGTTACTTTTTCCCTTCTACTATGAGGGTCCTAGGACTCAAACTCAGTCTGTCAGGGTAGGCGAGTGCCTTTACTCACCACAGCACCTTACTGTCCTTTTGCTTTAGATGTTTCCCAGCGTTGCTCCCTCCCTCCTGTCCGTCCACATTTTCCCCCTTTATGTTCATGAGCCTCAACTCCTTCATGCTTTAGCAAAACAGGTCTCATAACCTCTGGTGAGCATAGTCACTGCTGGACCTATTATTGTCTGGACCTATGTATGGCCTGAGAATGGACTCAATTTTATGAACCTAATTTTGATGTTTTTTGACATTCTGTGGGAACAACTTTCCAATCATAATATAGTTAAACCATTTTATATCATAATTGGGGTAATTTTGAAATAAGTCCTATCCTGTTGGGTTTGTTTGTGATACCAACTTATGTAGCCCAGGCTGACATTGCACTCAGTATATAGCTTAGAATGACCTTCTCTGGTCATTTGTTTATTGATTTATTATGTATATAGCATACATATACAGATCTGGGGTTTGACCCTAGAACACTGTGTTTGCTAGTCATCACTGAGTTACAGCACCAGCCTTAGTTTTGTTTTTGAACCCAGGCTGGTTTTGAACTCATTATCTTCCTGCCTTAGCTTCACAAGTTGTACTGGCTGGTTGTGTCAACTTGACACAAGGTGGAGTTAATCACAGAGAAAGGAGTTTCAGTTGAGGAAATGCCTCCATGAGATCCAGCTGTAAGGCATTTTCTCAGTGATCAAACGGGGAGGGCCCATTGTGGGTGGTGCCATCCCTGGGCTGGTAGTCCTGGGTTCTACAAGAAAGCAAGCTGAATAAGCCAGGGGAAGCAAGCCAGTAAGTAACATCCCTCCATGGCCTCTGCATCAGCTCCTGCTTCCTGACCTGCTTGAATTCCAGTCCTGACTTCATTTGGTGATGAGCAGCAATGTGGAAGTGTAAGCTGAATAAACCCTTTCCTCCCCAACTTCCTTCTTGATTATGATGTTTGTACAGAAATAGAAACCCTAAGACACAAGTGTTGGGATTACAGGTTTCTGAAACCACACCCAATTTGTGAGATGCTGGAAACAGATCTGTGCACCACACTCTGTCAAGTGAGTGATACAGTCTTGTTAAACCCTACTATAGGACTTTAACAGTTCCTGTTAAATTTCTGATTTTGTTAGATTTAGTCCGTGCTGTTTGCCATCCAGTATTTTTGGAAATGCTTCTGTTTCTGTGCTGCTGTACTCGAGTCACAGATGGCAACTGAATTGGCTGTGAAAGGCACTAGCATCTGCAGTAGCCCCTTCTCTCCACCTCAGGCCAGCCTCCTCTTTGTTTTTCAGGCATAGTCTCATGCAGACCAGACTGGCCTTGAATTCAAGCCCCTCCTCTCTTGGCCAGTGCTAGGGCTATAGACATGTGCCACCACACTGGGCTGTTGGTCTGTAACAAGCTATCATCCAGCCTTTATTTTTATCTTCTTTGGTTATGAATTGTCAAATTCTCTATTGAGATTTGCATTCCCTATGTCTATACCCATCCTACCCCAGATATTTCTGTAAGAAAAGAAAGCTACTATATTCATTTGCATCCAGTGCTATCTATCCTCTCTTTTTGCAATAGAGCACATTAGAGAATTTGTGTGCCAACTAGAGTCATCAGAGAGGAAGGAGCCTCACTTGAAATACTTCCATAAGATCCTGCTATAAGGCATTTTCTCAATTAGTGATCAATGGGGAAGGGCCCAGCCCATTGTGGGTGGTGCCATCCCTGGGCTGGTGGTCCTGGTGGGGATTTAGCTAACTGGTCCAGTTTTCAACTCTAGTGTCCTATGAAGACTCATCTACTGCTTATCCTTTGTTAACTTCCAATATTGCCTGCTCTTCCTTCCCATTTCCCTTTTTCCAATTTACCTTCAAATTTGCAAACTACATGCCCATTGTTGGATCCTGTAATTTATGCTGCTAAGTTTTGGCTGAGCCAGAATCACTGTTCTTTTCAACTGAAA
Source organism: Arvicanthis niloticus (assembly GCF_011762505.2). Classification (NCBI taxonomy): domain Eukaryota; kingdom Metazoa; phylum Chordata; class Mammalia; order Rodentia; family Muridae; genus Arvicanthis; species Arvicanthis niloticus. Next base: position 53,970 of record NW_023046315.1, read on the forward strand.
CCTACTTGGTGATTGCTGTTCCTGACATACCATATTTCCTTATGATATTTATCAACACCTTGTAAAGTTACCCTGCTTCCCTAGAGAACAGCAAGAGCTCTCAGGTAGAGGCCATACCTAAAGTTACCCCTGATAAGCACAAGCCTGTCTTTTCTCCATTACTACTCCCCTTTTACATCCAGTCTCCCTACTACCTTCTCCACTGAAGAAAAGCAGTTATAGCCTCTTGTTCTGCTGTGAAATATTGACTCTTTGAAAAGTAGCCTTTTAAAAAACAAAAACATTGCAGGGCAGTGGGTAGCACTCCCAGCTTTCCAGAGGCAAAGCCAAGCAGATCTCTGAGTTCGAGGCTAGCCTGGCCTACGGATTGAGTTCCAGTATAGCAAGGGCTATACAGAGAAACCCTGTCTCAACAGCAACAAAATTGTTAAAACAAAGCCAAACCTATTGTTAACTGTGGTGGTAAAAATCATTCACAGTTGTTAAAAGTCTACAAAGGAGGAGATGAAAAACAACATTCTCAGGATTTGTGATAAACTTTCACTGAGCATCTTGAGAATTAAGCCAGGTTCATTATTATATGATAGTTTAAGAATAATGAACATGGCTGGAAAGATGGCTCAGTGGTTAAGAGCACTAACTACTCTTCCAAAGGACCTGGGTTCAATTCCCTGTACCCACAGGGTGGTTCACAACCACCTGTAATTCCACTTACAAGGGGTTCAGGCACCCTCTTCTGCCCTCCACAGGCACTGCATATGCAGAGTGACTGGAAATGGCAGGATACTACCTCTAGAACTGGGTTTTGGAGCTGTTTTGAGACAGGGTGTCTTAGGGTTGGTTATTGCTCTGATGAAACACCATGACCAAAAAAGCAAGTTGGGAAGAAAAGGGTTTATTTCAGCTTACACTTCCAGATCATAATCCATCATTGGAGGAAATCAGGACAGGATCTCAAGCAAGGCTAAAACTTGCTGGCAGGAACTGATGCAGAGGCATGGAGGGGTGCTGCTTACCGGCTTGCTCAGCAGCCCACAATGGCCTGGACCCTCCCCGATGAGAAAATGCTTGATCTCATGGAGGCATTTTCTCAATTGAGGCTCCTCCTTCTCCGATGACTCTAACTGACACACAACACTAGCCAGCACACATGGTCTCATCATGTAGCCCTAGAACTTGCTATGTAGACCAGGATGCCTTCAAATTTATAGAGATCCTCCTGCCTCTGCCTCCCGAATGCTGGGATTTAAGGTGTGTGACACCAAGTCCAATCATTTTTAAATTAAGTTTTTTGAAGCAGGGTCTTACATAGCCCATGTTCTACTTAAACTTGTCAAGTAGTCTAAGACATTGAATTTCCAATCCCCCACCCCCCACCCCCAGCTTCCCATTGCTGGTATGATAGGAATGCAAATCCATGTCCAGTCATTTTTTGTGGGTCTTCATTCATGCTTGGCTACATCCCAGCCCATTTTCTTTTAAACTTCTGAGCTGTAGTTTCCTCACCTCACTTATTAAGAGTTCAGCAAGATTCAATGAGATCACTTGTAAATAAGGTTGTCTAGCTTGAGATCATTCCAAAGCTTGGGCTTGCCGCGTCTGGGCCTGCCCTGCAGGGGTCGCCAGCGCGCCCACGGTCTGGTGGTGCCCGTGGCTCCACCCCCCGCGTAAGGCTGTCCGGCAGCCTGCCTGACCCAGCAACGTCCCTAGCTGCGGCGATCACGCGACTCACAGATGCACGCAGACATCGCCGGCTCGTCGGGACGCGCTGGATAACGAAGCTTCTGCGGCGTTGCATGCGGGCAGCGCGGTCCAGCCGGGGTCCTTGCGGGTCCTCAGCGAGCCCGGGGGAGGGCCCTCTTTGTGGCTGCAGTTGGCAAGATGGCGCCGGTGGGGGTGGAGAAGAAGCTGCTGCTGGGTCCCAACGGGCCCGCAGTGGCGGCCGCCGGCGACCTAACCAGTGAAGAGGAGGAAGGCCAGAGTCTATGGTGAGGAGCGTATAGAGCCACAGATGGCACGGCCGCAGCGGGAGCTGGCCGGAGCGGGCAGACGTTGACGGTCAGTCATGGGCCGGGCGGTCCAAGGCGGTCCATGCTGAGCACTCTTGTCATTGTCGCCGCAGGTCTTCGATCTTGAGCGAAGTGTCCACCCGTGCCAGGTCCAAGCTGCCTTCCGGCAAGAACATTCTGGTGTTCGGTGAGCAGCTGGGTACTGCCCCGGGGTGCAGGGGTGGGTCAGGAGGCGCCCCTTCCACAGGTTCCAGGCTTCTCCACCCTTACCTCCTGTTTGTGCCCCTGGAGGGCACACTGGGCTGACTCTAGCAGGGTAGCCGGAGAGACTCCAAGCCCACCCACACCTCTACTGAACCCTCTGTTTGGAGTCAAGTGATGTGGTGTGGGCTTGTAGCACATTCCTTCAGTCATTTGGCTGAGCCTTCAGCCTTGACTTGGTTCATCGTCTAGCCTAGCGCTCACTAAGTTGAGGATGTGAAGAAAGAAAAAAAGAGGATGTGCAGGCTGGATGGAGAAAATGAGAGAACTAGGTGACCAGGACTGGGAACTAAGGAGTTCATAGAGTGGAGCTGAGGGCTGAGCAATGGGACAGTACAGACAGTCTTAGACATGCTACAAGAATCCCAGTCTAGCAGAGGCAGATGTGTGCGTGGTTACATCGCATCTTTCCTGTCAGGAGCAGACTGCTGTGGGCGCATCACACTGCTTGATGTGTTGAGAGAGAGCTCGTGGAATCAGGTGTTTTGCAGGGTAACCGTTTAAGTATAAGCACATCGAGATAACAGGGTGAAGCATTTGGATGCTTTTAGAAGGGTTTGTTTGTTTTTGCAATAGAGGATAAGATGAGATCAGGTCATGAAAGTCTGAAAGATGAATCCTCTTTCCTGGAGACTCCTGATTTTCAGATTTTTATTTTCCTTCACCCTTCCCTAAGCCTTATGGAAGTGACTGCATGCTGATGTCCGTGTGTTTCTCTCATCCAAGTGATGGCCAGTGTGGTAGGTTATAGCCAGGTATGTGCTTTAGGGAAATAACTCAGGCTTCATTGGGCCAGCTAGATAGATGAGAATGAGCAGGAACTGAGGTCAGACTGACAAGCACTCTTCGTGATCCAGGTGAATTGTGGCCAGTGGGAAAAGGGTAAGCTTAGCGGAGGAGAGAGGATCTTTGTGGATTGCCTTTCATTCCTTATGTTCTCAAATTCCTTAGTATTGAATCCAGGGATGTCCAGGGATGTTTGGTGATGATTCTAGTTCGCATTTAGAGGGTATCTTGGAAGGGAGGTTGTTGGCTATGGATAGTCCCAGGGAGATGAGAAAGCACTTGCTACTGAGACTGTACTTAGGAGTTTTGCTTAGGTCAGCAATCCTTTTTCCCCAGTTTCCAAGCCTTTAGGGTGCTTGTGAAGTTGTTCTACAAATCAAATGTGTGTAAATAACATAAGTGCCATGACTTGAGGCAGAACCAGATTTTTATTTCAGTGTTCCTCGACTTTTGGGGTTAGTTGATTTCTGAAGAGTTCTTGCTTTTACTGTGGGAAAGATGTATTTTGTGAGAAATTAGCCCCATCTCTGACTTTTGACTTCTCTGGGTGTCTGTTTTAGGAAATGTAGGAAGGGCTGGTGGGTTTGCTGTTGTAATCCTTCCCTTGTGAAGTGAAGAAAATTGTAGTAGAGGGTCATTTGGGATATCTGGTTGACTGTCTCTGCCAATCACTCTTAAAAGCAGGTCTCCTTTGTTTGTGAGAGCAGATGAGAGAGCCCTTAGCAGGCTTGCTTGAGATTCCTGGTTGTTCCTTATTGTGGTGATGTTGTAGTGTGATACACAGTACATTTTTGTCTTCTTGCAAATGTCATTTGTAGGTGAAGATGGTTCTGGTAAAACAACTCTCATGACCAAACTCCAAGGAGCAGAACATGGCAAAAAAGGAAGAGGCTTAGAGTATCTTTACCTCAGCGTTCATGATGAAGACCGTGATGGTGAGTGACTGTTCCTCCATCGGAAGGGTAACATGTAGGGCTCTGACTCACGTATGTCCTGGCGCTCTCAGCTTTGTTTTACCCAAAGAGAATGTGTGGAATATATGTTGTTTGTAAGAGTTTAGTCACTTTTTGTTTTTGTTTTTTGAGACAGTGTCCCTTGTGGCCCTGGCTGGCCTGGAACTCATGGAGATATGACTCTGTAACAACTCCTTTATAATTTTTCATATTTTATATATTCAGCTATTTCCATGACTATAGAATAGTTATTGGTACCTGGGTCTTTTTTTCCTGTGAGAAAGTTTACAGTCTCGAAATGAAGTAGTGTATTGGTTAATTTTCATTTTTGATGTTTGCTTTTGTCCAATTTAAGTACTAGTGATCATGATGTTAGGGTGTTTTTAAAACATGTTCTCCTCCTTATTGTTAGACTGAAGAAGATAAACTAAAAGCCGCTGTGACACTTAAGCTCCACTCTCTCTAAGAGCTGTGTAGTGGAGAGCACTGAGGCTCTTCCTAAAGCTTGGACACCTCCCTGTGCTAATTGAGATCTCCAGGGATTTTATCCTTGCTCCCTTGATTTTATCTTGTTGAACATTCCTTAATGGTCCTGAAAGAAGGCAGAATGTCAGCCTGGTGTCAAGGCCTCTGTCAGAAGACTCTGTCAGAAGCATCGAGTATCTATCTTGTCTAGACCCATTGGAGTCTGCTTGTATACCTGAGGCCACTGAGTCAAGCCTAGAGGACCTCTCCTATTTGCATCTTTTGCTTCCTGCCTTTGCAAGCCACTATGCTTTTCGTAGGAAGACCTTGGGCTTGAGAGCCAGACCAAACTGGTTCAGAATGTCACGCCTGTGTTGAGCAGTAGTGTGGCTTCTGACTACTAACTTAACCACACTTCCATTTCCTCCTGGGAAGAAGAGGGAAAGGGTGCTGCAGGTGGACAGAGTGTGAGTGTGAGGAGCGCTGGAGGCATGGCGAAAGCCTTCCTGCTTTTGTGGAAGGGCAGCCTGTGGTAGATGCTCTGAGACCCAGAAAATCCTCTGGTGTTTCCAAGACTGAGGCACGTTTCAGGACAGAGCGTCCCAGTCACCACATTTACATGTTGTCTTTGAGTTGAAGTTATACTAACATCAAGTTCAGATTCCTCTGGAAACTTTTTTTCTATATTTATAGGACTTTCTCTTTCGGCTGTTTACTTGTGAGAGAGTCCTTGTTCAATGGAAGAGTGACCCTTACCTGAGGTTAATTATACATCTTGCAGCCCTAGTCTTTTTAATTGTGAGGTATGACTGGGTTGTAAGCACACATTTCAACAGGCAATCAACCTGCTAAAGAACTAGTCTCTGGTTGTATCTGGGTTGCGGTAGGTTATTATATGTCAAAGGACCACTGCCTCTCAGTTAGATGCTCTGTCTACTGCTGCATAGGATATGTGACCCCCCACACATGGGGGAGCCATGTATAGTTGACGTTGGCCAGAAAAGCTGAAGAAACTGTGCTTGCTGATGGGCAGGCATATAAACCTCAGATTGTGAGAGACCGACTGAAAACACTAACATATACTGGTCTGGACCAGTGAGGTAGCTCAGCAGGTAAAGTCACTGGCTGCCAAGAGAGCCCGAGTTTAATTCCTGAGACCCACATGATGGAAGGAAGAAATTGACTCCACAGGTTGTCCACCAACTTCACTGTAGAGCCTTCACCTGTCCCTACCTCCACCTGCACTCTGAGGAGCACACACACAGCTCTAAATAAATGGTATAAAAAAACTTTAAGTAGGAGCTGGAGAGATGGATTACTTGCTACTCTTCAGAGGACCCATCCCAGCACCACGTCTGGTGGCTCACAGTGGTTTATAACTCTAGCTTCAGGGGATCCGAGGCCTCTGGTCCCTGAGAGCACTTGGATCGTGTGCACATAACCACACATAGGTAGGCACACACATAATTAATTATGCTCAAACTCATCAAAATGCATTTTTATAGATATTAATAATTGGTTATATAACAAGGAAGCTAAAGCAAGGTAGATTTTAAAAGTATATTTTGGAAAAGGAAGTTAATGAAATGAAATGAAAGGAGTTCCCTCTCAAGGTACTTTTATAGAAATAACAATAATTAACGAATATGTTTGAAATATTCTAAAACTATCCCATTAATTTAGAATTATCTTTCATAGTTGAATTATCACAGTTCCCAGTTCTTAATATAATTTGTTTCAGTTGTAACTTAAGATCTCCCTTTAGTCCACTTGGGTTATTCTCAAGTCAATGTCAGACATTAATGCCATTTTATTTGTAAATACTTCCATAAGTATATCTAAATCCATACATT
>NW_023046316.1:0-60169 GCF_011762505.2 Arvicanthis niloticus
TCCGTTTCTCATTTTCTTTGGTTCCTGAGTGCTTCTTCATAACCTATTTTACTGCTCTCTTTAATTCAATATCATACATTGAAGTAGGTACTTAACACTTCTATCCCCATGGTCTTGATGAGAGGAAGTGCTCAAATCCAGGAAGGTCTCCAGACATCCCTAGCCCAGCTGATTTAGGAAGAGATTTGGGGTCTGGATACTTGCTATGTCATACAAACAGAACAGTCATCAACCAGTTTCTTTAATGTCCTGATTTCGTGAGGTTTGCTTTTAACATGGCAATTTATAGATCCTATGCTTTATTTCTTGCAAATTACGTTTATTTGTCATGTTTAGCTAATAAAATATTTGCCATTAGTCCATTTACATTCAATCTCTAAGAATGGACCTTTGGATTCACTGCTCTGAAATGTAATCATTGGTTAATGTTTTCTTTATACTAATAAGTAACGAGGAATGGTGCTGCAAATACTGAATGAAAAAATATAAATACAGACCAAAAATTTCACTAGGAAATTTATTCAGAAGGATTCATTTCTGGATTCTTATCTGTAATTCATGACAAATATCACAGAATTAGCACCCATAGTCCTTTATGGAAAATGTGGAGCTTCATGGTGCTATGAGCTTTTCACTGCTGGTGTGGAATACTATAAATAATCACAAAGGGAAAGATCTATTTGTTTCATGCTTTCAGTACATGGTAACTTAGCCACATCATTTTGAGCCTGTGAGATGACAGAGCATCATGGTGGAACACATGTCAAAAGAGGGAATGATGGGATACATGGTGATTTGGGAGAGGAAAATCAAGGGGCAGGATCCCGATAGACACTGAAGCACATGCTCCCAATGACCTAGTTCCTCAGTCCATGTTCCCCATGGAAAAATTCTCACCTTCTGGTAACATTCAGTGACACACTGTCTTGGGTCACAGTTAAGATCTAGACCAGACACTGGATTTGACCAAGTGCTGTGTGTTTATTCCTCCTATTCCATTTCCATTTAGTTTTGTTTAAATATTTTTAGACAGTGTCCTGGCATAATTTCCTGCTTCTGTGATTTCTCTAACAACTTAAAGTCTCTGTGATCCATATGTTAATTTTTTTATTAATTATTTTATTTATTTATATTTTAAATGTAAATTCATTCCTGGTCCCCAAATGGAGCCCTTACCCTATTCCCCTCTCCTTCACCTCTAAGACAGTGTTCTCTACCCACTCCTGCACTCCCACCTCATCCCTCTAACATCCCCCTTCTCTGGGGCATCAGAGCCTCCACAAGACCAACAGTATCCCCTCCCACTGAGGCCAGACAAAGCAGCCCTCTGCTGTATTTGTAACAGGGGCCACTGACCAGCCCATGTATGCTCTTAGGTTGGTGGTTTAGTCCATAGGAGCTCTGAGAGGTACAGTTATCTAGTACTGCTCTTCTTCCTATGGGGTTTAATATCCTCAGCTCCTTCAGCCTTTTCCCTAACTCTTCATTTGGGTGGCCCCATCCCTCAGCTGGAGACTATGTATATCTATCTACTGGAGGTGGTCTCTTGAGGACATCTTGTTGGACATTTTGGTTTAGGTCATTCCTATTGGGTCCTGGGAGCCTTTCACATCCCTGCTGTCTGGAACTCTCTAGAGGTTTTTGGTTAATATCCACTTATCAGTGAGAGCATTCCATGCATGTCCTTTTGGATCTGTGTTATCTCACTTAGGAGGAGAAAATGACTCTTTGTGCAGTAGTATTTGAAAAGCTGAGAAGTTCTTGAGAAGACATGCAAGGCTCTTAGGATTTGATCTGTGCCGAGCTCTGGGTCTCATATTGTGTCTTTTCTCCCTGTGGGTGAGATGAGCTTCTTACTTCATCCTGTCTGTGCTATTTTCTCTTTCCTCACTCTTCCAAAAAAAAGGAAAAAAGAAAAAAAAAAAAAAACAATTTCAGTCTCAATTTTAACTCCAAGGTCTTCCCTTGTAGAGGTGTTTTTTCTCTCTTTATAATTCCTTTCACAATGTTTTATTTAACTGTCTTGTTTTGTTCCGAGAGAGGTTAGATATCCAGGAGCCATGAAAAGATTTATCTTCCCAGTATGGCCCAATCCTTTTTGTTATTGTTAAAGTAGAAAATCAATAAGGTTCAAGATTAGCACCAGGTGACCCAGTTTTTTTTTCTGTTGTGAGATGACTTAGCTAACTTGGATCACTGTGTATAAAGCAAATTGTTGCTGCATTTACTTCATAGCTGCAATAACTTCAATTTCTTAGAATAATATTTGATCTATGTAGCTTCTTCTCCAGTCTTATGTCTTCCTTCAGTGTTCAGAGAGGAGTTGGAGTTTATTTTTTTCTTTTTCTGTTTTTTTTTTTCATGTTAATTTTTTATGTACGCATATAAGTATGTGAGTGGTCCTATGTATGAGTGAGGTATATGTACACATGGAAAAGGTGGAATCCCAATTCATGTTTTGAATCTTTGTAGAACATGCTTTCCTCTCATTCTTTGAGTTAGGATTTCTCAGTCAAACCTAGAGCTCTCTGGTTAGGATTGGTAGGCTGCCTAGTGAGCTAGCTCAAAGGTACCTGGCCAGACTGGAATCATAAGCACTTTATCACACACACACACCATTTAAAGGGGGTCTTGCTGAGTCTCATATGGTGGCATAAGGTGGAGTATGAAACAGTTCCTGTCCCTGGAGTATCACCAGGCCATTGATCCCCACAATCCCTGTGCTGTGATGACTGCCGTTGGCCGGAAATTGATGTGCTGCCTCTTCTATTTTAATTTTAATCTCTTTTTCTGGGGAATATACTTCCCTCATTACTCAGAGATAATCATGACATAATAAGTGAAACAGATGCAGTTCTTAGGAATGAGGAACTGGGGTGGTCATGAGGCTGTGGAGGATGAGGAACACACCTTTCATTTGGCCTTTACAGTCATAGGAAAGGATCTAGACAACATAACCACAGAGGTCATAAAAGTGCATATGATTCTTTATAGAAATAGTTCATTGCCAGACTTGGCCTTGAATTTGGAATTATGAGGAGATACATGTACCCTCCAGTCCAATGACTGCTGCGATAATTAGCCAGGGGAACTTGGGGACATCAAAGACAGTTAAAGAAGTCTCAAGAAGAAAAGGCATGGATAGGAAAAGAAATCTATAAAATAGAAGAAAATGATAGATGGGTTAGTTTTATAGGAGAAAGGCTTGTGTATGATCTAAAAATAAATGGTATTAGAGGCTATGGAATTGCTAAGATGAAGAAACAAAGACTAGAGAATTAAAAGATGATGTACTAGCATATGAAAAGTTAGTACTTTGTTCTCCTAGCTACTTGAAGGATTGAAGACAACAATGCCTACTTTACTTGCATAAATTTTAAAACTTTGTAAGTAATCATTTTTACCTTAGTAGTCTGTCACCTTCCTCTCCTTATATGAAAGTAGTTACTAAAGACTTGTGTCTGCTGTGCCTAGCTACCCGTGAAGAGCAGGCTGTGTAAAAACTCTAAGGAAATGTGCTTTTGCTTTCTTTGTGTTTTAAGGAAGCAGGGGGTTAGGATAAATAAACCAGTACTCATGGAACTTATGTAAATTTAAGAACGTCTAAAAATTTATTAGCAATGATCAAAGCCTTGATGATGTATCTTTAGTAAATAAAAGACTAGGTTCAGGCTTTCTGTTTGGGAGAAGGCAAAAGAATTAAAAGGAAGAAAGATAATGGATGAGAAGGGAGAAAGCAAAAGAATAAGAAGGGAGAAGCCAAAAAGAATGATAAAGGAGAAGGCAAAAGAAGGGAGAGGAGAGCACTTGAACTGACAGCTTGCATCTGCTCCTGACTCTGAGTCATTATTGAATCAGTGCCACTCCCATTCCCTATTTTCTTGGGACCCTCCTCATGCTGAGACTGGACCTTGGTAGGGGTCGGATCTGGGCTTGGGTACCCTTGCTTGCACAGAAAATGATTTAGTGCTGAGCCATCTGTCCTGCCATAGAGTGGAGTTTACAGATTGCTCCCCAGCTTGTTTAGCTTCCTAGAAACTCCCACTGAGAAAGGCTTCGATGGGTTGCCAAGGACCATATCACCTGCCTTGGGAGAGCTCCTCCACTCACAGCAATTTTACCAATGACCTCTCTACACCTTGGCTGCCACCATCTGTGTCTCTCTCCATCTGTGTCTTTGCAAAGCTCAAACCAATTTTTATTCTAATCCTACTTTACCTCTTTTCTTGTGATGTAGCTCTAGGGTCTGTGGGTAGGGTGGCTGGAAATGCAGAAAGTTCCTCCAGGTGGGAAGTTAGGTTGTGGCTATAGCAACTCACTAAAGGCTTTCTCCATAGTTCCTCACAGCAGAGCCCCAATGACACGAGAAAGTCTATGACTTTTACAAGCTTTATTTTCATGATGGATGGTAATTGAGTCAGGATGTGTGCCCCCACCGCCCCCCACCCTCCCACCCCCCACCCCCTGTTGAAACTCAGGGCAGACCTGAGTTAAAAATAGGGAGGGAAAAGGGGGAGGGTCTGGGGAAGAATGTTTAATTGGCTATACCCTCTGGTCTTCATGTATCTCATTAGTATGTAAATCTCTTGAGGTTGAGGCCCATAGCCCTTTACCTGTGCCCTTTGGGAGGGATGCATCCTACATGAGTGAACAGTGCAGGTTAATAGAATTCCATGCCACATGTTAGGAGCCTGGCTTCTGGTAGTGTGGAGGAATAAATGTCTGTCCCTTGCCGGGTCTCCTGGCTACTTCCAGTCAGTGCTTTTACCAAAAACCAAGACCCCTTTCATGGCCCTATAGTGCTCTTTCTTTGGAGCTACCAATGTAAAACATAACCTTCAGTTGTGGTTTTGGGTCACTTTTTGTGTTATTCTTTATGCAGTAGTCTCTTCCTCCTTCTCTTCCTCCTTTTCTTTTTCCTTCTCTTCCTTCTTCAGATGTTATTTGTATTCGTAATCGTTTCTACTCTTTGAATGTACCCAAATTTCCTACCGTAAAACTTAACCTTCAAGATAATCGTTTTTAGTTAGGTCCCTTAGAAGGTATGTAGGCCACAGTGGCTTTGTGTAATAGCTCAGGTGAATGCTTCTATGAAGGGAGTTTCAGAGACCAATCTCCTCATCCTTGCTGACGTGTGAAGACACAGCAGTCCCCTCTTCCATTCCAGACAAAATAAAACAATTTTTCAGCATTTTACCATTCTTAATCTCAGAGCTTCAAGAAAGATGAAATAATTTCTGGTGTTGATTATATATTATTTGTGGCAGATTGGACTAGAATATCTGATATATATGGGCTAAATAGATTCTATATATTTGAGAGAAAAAAGAGGCTATGGATTTGAGTGAAAGTAAGGGGGAAAGGTATATGGGAATTGTTGGAGGGAGAAAAAAAGAAGGGGGTGATAATATAAATATGTTTTAATTTCAAAAAATAAAAATAATATATTTTTAAATGCCCCTAATTGTACAGTCAGCTCTGAGGTAATGCTGCTTACAACATTAGAAGACAGAGCACACAGGGCTATTTTGTTGAGAACTCAAAAGAAGACAAAAATTATTGAAAGAACCCATTGAAGCATATCTTACCAGAAGTTTCTAGGAAACTGCATTAGCTGGGGAGTATATTACATGAGCTATTGTAGTCATACTATTGAAAGGACATACACAGGAAAGAGGTTTTCAGATCTTAGGTACAAATAACAAGTAAAGTACTGGAAACTGGCCAAGAGGCCTTTTTTGTTGTTGTTGTTGTTATAGAGTGGCAAAAAGTGTGGCCAAATTGTGTCTGTGTCCTAGAACTATGTGGAGAGTGCAATTTGGCAGAATAAATCTCTAAGAAGTTTGAAAGGTTCTGTATGACTTCCCTTGGCTGCTTACTGGAAACTGTGAGAAGAAAGAAATGAATTAAAGATGTAATTTATAGTCAAAGGGGATGCAGAACCAAAAGATTTAGAAAATGTGCAGGCTCGTCAGCTGATAAATAATGAAGAGGAGTGTTCATGAGGGAGGAACAAGGGCATCAAATAAATATTTGATAAAGATATTGATATAGTTATAAGGGAGTTAGAAGCTATTTATCAGGACAATTGAAGAATAACCTCCAAAGCATATTGCCATGTTGGATAGCATCACAAACTAGAGGCCAAGCAAACTAGGAACTTGAGGGAAAACAAAATGGTTTTAATAAGAAGTTTAGGGAAGTTGTGAGTATCTGGACTTTGTTGTCTAGCTCAAGCCTTTATATCCTGTATTTGAATGAAGTGCCTGGTGGCTATCATACTTATGACTTACATGCTCAAGATCAACTCCTTTGAAATATTGAAGGCATAGATATGGGCCATGTCCATGAGAGGCATACTCGGTATTTATAAAAACGTCATGCACTCTGGAAACACACTACTTCTACTTGACTTCAAAGGGCACTCCCAGAAGTTTTAGAATTAGACAGTGAACTGCCAACAGACACACTACTGCTGAGAGTCCCCATAACTTCAATCCACAGTGTAGCCAAGGGAGTAGACTCCATACCCACAGTGCCATCCTTGGAGAGCTGAAGCGATTCAATTCCAAAGATGAATTTCAAGGAGACTTTGCCTGAAGAAAATATAGGGTCATTCCCATTTAGTTCATTAACAACACAATACCTGTGCTAGCGCATACACAGGAGCTAGAAGCTCAGATTATTCTTAAGCCCTGAGTCTTAGTTTTGTAATTAATTGGTTGATTTTAATTAGCATACAAAGTATTCATTCTCATTATGATATTCTCAGACAAGATTTGTTGTAATTGACTCTCTTGGCTCTCCTCTGCCTCGCCCATCTTCTAGCCTTCCTTCAGTTTTCAGGTCTCAGGGTGGTTTGCATGAGACATGTCCTGTATAGGTCTACCTACTTGAACACTTGGTCTCCGGTTGTTGTTGGTGACTGTGGAGGAGGTGAAGCCTTGCTGAAGGCTGGTTTAGGATTTGGGAGTTTATAGCTTTATTCCACTTTCAGTTTACTTTCTCTGCCTTGTGTTTGAGGTTGAATATGTAATGTTTAAGCCAGGCTCCAGCTTCCATGTCCTCTGACCCACTCATGGGATCTCCCTCTAGAATGCTAAGAACATTCCCTGAGTTGATTTTGGCTGTGGTGCTTTATCACTTTATCAGAGCAACAAAAAATACTTACATTACAGGTCATTCATGCATGTATATGCATATGTATAAATACATAACATATATATGTATACATATATTACTTTAGACCTCTGTTATCCCTTTTTTGCCTCATTATGATTTTCTTTCTACTTTCAAATCTTCTAACACACACAGACAGATAACACGAAAGTTATGATCTTCTTATGAGAGAAATTATATGGCTTTAATCTTTCCTAGCCTAGGTTACCTCACTTAGTACAACTAAGATTCAGATCTTCCTTTGACTGTAAATTTCATAGCTTTTTTCTTTACATGAAAATTTCATTGTGTACATATACTACATTTTCATGATCCATTTAACTCTCAATAGATAGCTAGGCTAGATTCCATATACATGACATTGTGCACTGAGTAGCAGTAAACATGGATATAAAAGCGTCTCTGTAGTAGAATATTGAAGACTTTAGGTCTATGAGCACGAGTGCTATAGCTGGGTTAGATGACAGTTCTAGTTTCAAGTTTTAGTAAAACCTCCAGAGTGATTTTTCATAGTGGTGCGCCAGATTACACTCTTAGCAGCAGTGAAAAACTATCATTTCCCACACCTTATTTGCATTTATTGTCATGAGTTTACTTGATGATAGGTATTTTGACTGGGATAAGATGGATATTCAATGTAATTTTAATTTATATTTCCATGATAGCTAAGGATATTAAAACTTTTAAAAATGCTTACTGATCATTCGGTGTCTTTATTTTTGATTCTTTGAAAGTTTCCTACAATACATATTTTGATCATATGTATATACCACTACCTCCCTCAAACTCCTTCTAGTTCCCCTTGCCCTGTTTCCTCCCCAACTTCTAATCCTCTTTCTATTGTTACTGATAACTCTGAGTCCTGATCCATGCTGCCCTTGTGTTCATGGCTATGTGCGCATGCACTTGAGTATTAAGATCTATCAGCAGCACTTCTCCGAAGTAGAGTGACTTGCACTCAGCAGCCACTGAATGCTCTTGAGCTTCTAAGCCATGGGTGAGGCCTTAGGAAGTCTCCATAGTCTATGGAAGAATTTTGGTTGGATTGATCTTGTGTTGCTAATCACAGGTGCTGTGATTAATGTGTTTAATAGCCATTATGTCCTGAAGTCAGCACCTCATTAAGGTCTCTGCCCTCCCCACTGCCTCTTAGATTCCTTTTTGCCTTTATGAAGTTTGCCTTCATGGACCTCTTTCATGAAGTTTCCCAAGCATTCTAGGATTGGAGGTTGACATAGGAGGTCCATCTGCAATGGAACCCTCATTTTTATTTATACTTGACACTTTGACAAGTCTGGGTCTCTGCATTTATCCACTGCAAAAGAAAGCTTCCCAGACCCATGTTGAGAGCAGCACAGATCTATGGTTATATACCTAAATATATAGACTGTAGTTTGACAGCATGGTCATTTAACAAACCAGCAATAGGTTTCCCCCCACGAGCTTATTATTTTCACAGTCATGGGTTTTTATACCAGGGTCTACATAGCAGGCATGGAATTCCTCCCACAGAGCAGGCCTCATCCAATCAAAAGTGGTTGGTCATCTTCATAAATATGATTCCACAATTGCACCAGTATGCACATCTTGTCATCAAGCTAGTATTATATCATCCAGAGTCCATTGCTGGGTATCATCATGAATATTTTTCTTCTCAGGCAGAAAACTAGCATCTTTCAGCACTATGTAAGCTAGTGAGCAGGCAGAGTTTTCTGATCAGGTTTATGTTAATTTTTTTGTCTTGTATCAAAATGAATGGTATCTTTAGCAACAGAATATTATCATTTAGTTATAATGGCCGACCAAGAGCAATGGTAAAGGGCCTGTTTTATTTTGGATGTCTTTATAGACTCCATGGCCAGTTATTTAGAGGTATCTCATGGCTGTCACTGAAATCTTCTTTCCAATACTCATTATATTCTTGGAGTTCACACATTGAAGAGTGTGATTAAATTCCCTTAAAAATTGTGTGTGTGTGTGTGTGTGTGTGTGTGTGTGTGTATAGTATTTTTATTACATGTGTTTGTATGTATATACTGCTGGATTTCAAAAATAACCTTTCCATATATTCTAAGTTTGGCTAACTCCCAATCTAACCTCTTCTCCACTCTCCCTATCCTGGTATTTCACTTAACATGGAAATCTAATTCTGGAAAGTTTTGCAAGATATACATATAAAATCTCTAGCATTTAAAAAAGCAAAACATTCCTAACAAAATAAAAAAAAAACAGGTTTCAAAACATGAAACACAAAAGCTGGTAAAGACTTTTAAAAGTATGCAACATCCTTAACAATGACAGAAGAGCAGATTAAACCTACGTTGATCAAGATCAGAAATACAAATAGCAGTAAATGATGATGTGGATGTAAGAAATACAGATCCCTTAAGCCTGTTAGTGGGATGATAAGCTAATTCAACCACTGTAGAAAATTGTCTGGAAGTTTCTTTAAAAACAACAACACTGACAACAAAAACACAGACAGAATTGCCATATGACCTAACTATATCACTCCTGGGTATGTACCCAAAGAAATAAATATCCTATTGCAAGGATACTTGCACATCCATGTTTATCACAGTTAAACTCAAAATAGCTAAGAACCGGAATCTTCTTTAGAGGATGTGGAAACATCTTTGTGCAGAACTTCCAGTATCTGTCATAACTTTGATCTTAGATAACTCAGACATAAGCAATGTGGGAAAGAAATAAATTTCTATTATTTATAAATATTCAACCCCATTTTGTCAGAGCTCTCTGAACTGACTAGGGCAGTTGTCATCTTTTCTAGATTACTCTTCACTTTATCTCTCTGTACTGTCTTTTAAATAGAAGGTAATCAAATGTGTTGTGATTTGGTTTAAATTTTTAAATTATACTTATTGTTACTGAATTATCTTTATTCATAAATATTTATTATTAATTTATTATCACTATTTAAATGTATTAGGATATCACAAGGTAAAACCTAAACATACAATAATGAAATAGGAAAGAAACAAGCTGGACACTGTCATGCACCCATAGTCACAATTGCTGGGATACCTGAAGCAGAAATATCACTTAAGACCAGGAATTCAAAGTTTGACTGATAGTAAGACCTTCTCAAACAAACAAGCAGGCAACTAATCAAGCAAGCAAACAAAACCAGACATGCTGAACCAAAAGCATGTGCATCTGTATTTTATTGACTTGGTATGGAAAATGAACATGGGTCGCTACAAAAAGGACCAGGAGTACATCAATTATGTAAAGAATAAGAATATTATTCCCTGTACAAATAAAATGAATATGTTCTGAAAGGGCTGATTTTAAAGTTTTTAATAACCAAGAACTTGAATAAACATGTCAAATAGAAAATCATTTGAGAATGTAATCATTGGTCTCAAAGTTTATTCCATCCTAAATTTTCAGTACAAGGTTTTTAATAGGAAACATGACAAGGAGAATTTTATTTTGATTGAAACAAAGGAAAACTCCAGTAAGAAAGCCCAATCTTGAGGAGAGCATCATATGTATAAAAAAATGCCAGGCAAGATTAGATTCGGGCTGCAGAATCACTGCAGAGACTATGATTGACTCGTACTTTTACTTCATCCTCGTATACAGGACTGCACCTCCACAGTCGGAGGCACCCCTATTACAAACACTGTAGGCACTAAGGAACCATGTGCACTTAACGCACATAGGCTGAGTCCCAGTCCTTTCATCGCTTGCTCACACAGAAGACTGCTTGCATTTTCAACTGAAGAGGCTTGGTTAAAAGCTTATTCTCTTACACTCTGCCTCTTAGCCTAATAGTTGAACAAAGTTTTTGTCTATTAAATGACTCTCACTCTTGATTCATGGGATGGGCTCTAGTGTGTATATTTCTGCTACCTTATGTGCTCTGTATCTTGATTATAATATAATCACAGCACAAAGCAATGGCAGGAACACTTTTTATTCTGTTTGTGAGACTTGAACCTATTGACATATGATTTATAGAACAGTGAGCTATCTACTGTTACTCTCTTCATAACCGTATGAGGATACATGTAATACTCATTTGATTAGATCAAAGGGCTGGCTCTGTGTGGAAATCCCCAATTATTCACAGTTCCCAAATACATAATACCTAGTAGAACACTGATTAATGAATTGAAATTATTCATTAATATTATGGATGTCCAGAATGAATCTTAAAGCTTCCAAGAAAAGTACTTTATATTTTACCTTTGATCTATATTAGAACTCTAGGCTGCATGATTAGAATGGCGTCATTCATAATATTTTGAATTACATTGCCACAGAATTGCAAAGAGGTAATGAATATACACGTTGAGGAAGTGAGAATGCTCCAGAAAAGCAGGGATGATAAGTGTTAGGTGTTAGGCTATTCTGTTCTTACTTTTGTATGACAGCCACTACTATTTGAACTCACTCCATGTTTTGTTCTCTACTTAGATGCCCCCTCTCCCTTTCTCAGCAGTGTATGCAGACGTTGATTTTAAGGGCTGCACTATTTTTAATCAGCTTAGGGTTGAGTGTACTCAGTGTGGGACAGCAGGGATATTAGATTAACCTGAACAGATGAGTGAGCATAAAATGCCAGGACTCCTTGCTAGTGATGAATCTGAATTCAGAATTTGAGAATAGACACTGGAGTGGATATTTACAAAACAGTAAGTATTTGTTTTAACGATCAAGTCCTGGGAACTTCCGAACTACCGTTAATGTTCACAAAATCCATTTAGTAACACCAATAAAGCTTTCTGCTAAGAGAAAATGCTATGTATCCATACACACCTTTGAATGGCCTCGTTTTCTCAAACATTTGAGAAAAAATGTTTGCCTCATGAATGTATGAATGACTGTGTTCACTTTTATGACATATGTAGGACCTTTTCTCTCTTCGCTTGTAGCTGTTTCTTCAGAAAGGAAAACAGATACAAGGTAGACATTGTGTTTTGTCATAACTGCTTCAAAATATTTTTGAAGTGTTGGGCAATAAATGGTATATGAGGCAGAAGAGTCATCCACTTGAAGGTGCCAATGTTTTTAAACTGTGATTGTGTAGATTCAGCAGATACCTTCGTCGATCCCTCCATCCCTTGCCGGCTGGTCAGGTGAGTAGTGCATAAATGAAGGTCAACTGTAAAAGAGGGTCTCTGTCCCACACAAACAGGAGGAGCAAGTTAATGTGACTTTAAGGCTTCCCATTTCCCAGAAGGATGCCCTCTTCCATCATTGTAGCTTACACTCTAAACAGCAGGGGTCTGTTCTGAGATTTTGACCTGAGAGGAAATGATTCAACAAATGTATCAGAGCAATCAAGAGCAGATTAGTAAGTGACAGGTGAGGATGCTAACTTCACTTCATGTCGGATGTTGTACCAGCAGCATGTATGTCTTTTCTCATTAAATACTTAGTGGAAACAAATGTTGCAAATATCATTTCTATTTTAAAATAACAGGAAGTAGATTATAATTAGTATATCTCCTTAACATAAAAGACAGGTTCAAAGCAACACCTGAAACTTTAAGAAAGGCTTATTTATTATTATTATTATTATTATTATTATTATTATTATTATTATTATTATAGACATCACATGAAAAGTGAAAGAAATAAAGTAAAAGCACTCCACAAGAAGAAACCTGAATAGCTAATAAAAATTTTTTTTGAAAGTAGTAGACTTCTAAACTTTAGGAGTCACAGAAGGCACATTTGGGGGTATTTAGAAACTTCTATATATCAATAATGCTGATTAAAGAGTAAAATTTCTGATGACATTTTGAGATAGGAAGACAGTGGGAAGAATCTGAATTCAGAATTTGAGAATTGACACTGGAGTGGATATTTACAAAACAGTAAGTATTTGTTTTAATGATCAAGTCCTGGGAACTTCTGAACTACCGTTAATGTTCACAAAATTCATCTAGTAACACAAATATAACTTAAAGGCTTCATCTCTATTCACTTTTGGTCCATTATTTTGAAAGTTTGGACATTTGAAATCTATTGAAATAAAGTAGGGACATTCTGTATGACATGTTAGCAATTTTTATCAGGTACCTGGTGACATCTTGTTTTTTCCTTTCCTATCCACAATAAGGCACTGCCACACCTCCCCATTATGATGTTCTACTATAAAGAGAATGCTCTGTACCACGGTAAAAAAATCTCTTCTTTAAGGACTTTTATTGTTTCTAATAAAGACTGTAAAGTGACCAAATAATGGACTTACCATATTCCACACATTCACTCTAGAATCTGTTCCCTCAGATGGTGAGAAGAAAATATACTTCCACTGCCTACAGAGGACCTCCACTGCTTATGGCCCACTGACAGCTGAGGAACCTATTCTAGATGCTTGCTTTATTGCTTGTTTGTTTTGCAAAATGACACCAGCTTTCAGTTACTGTAAGAGATATCTGAGATAAATACACTTATTAGAGAAAGGTTTCTTTTTTTCTAATAATCTTTCTTAAAGTGATTGGTGCATGGCCTATTGACACCATGGCTTTTGATCATATGGTGAGTCAGTACATCATGCTAAGAGCATGTGAGGGAACACAATGCTTACCAAATAATGGGTAGTAATGAAGAGGAAGGAGAAGAACCTGGAGTTCCTTTGACGGCATGGCTTCAATGCCTTAACCTGTTCTTAGTAGGTCCTACCTCTTCAATAATATCTCACTTACCACTATCACCAATCCATGACACATTAGCCATTGGGTTGTGAAGACATTTAGGATTCAAGATATATGACTAGAGAAATGTCTGAGTGGTTAAGATTGATATGTTATTTTTCCACCTGTAAAATTGGTGTGTGCCTGTGCGTGTGCGTGTGCGTGTGCGTGCGCGTGTATGCAGGTTTATTGGGAAATCACTCTCAGGTGGGTACGTTCACCATTTCCAAGGATGAGGCCAGGGAATTCACCAAGGGGAGGGAGACTGAGAGGAAAGGGAAGAGAAAGAGAGAAGGTATGGGTGTAGAGTCAGGGAGAGAAGGAAAGGGAAGAAGGAGAGGCCAAAATGTCTGCATTATATATGGAATATCTCTTGGGGGAAGGGCAGCCCTGCCCCTGGGCTAGAAAGTTTAGGAGCATGGTATGCCAGGTATGTATGTAAGTATGTATGCATGTATGTATGTATAGATGTCTTTTACAACCACACTTCTATATTAACTACAACAGACATGTTGAAAACATAACAAATTGAAGTACTTCCAAACATGCCAAGCTTGGATTTTTTTTTTTTTGTTGAGAAATTGCTCATGTAAATGCTCATGTAAAGACATCTCGGGTGTGTTCATGTTGCCTGCTTCAAGGACAGTCTTTTGAATATTCTGTAAGTATGATATCCACACCTCAGAAACTGTGATGATTATAGAGAATGCTATAGAAAACCCATCACTAGTTCACAACCAAAAATGTTTCACACATTTGCTTTATAGACTGAAGACTTACCAGATAACTTTATGTATCATTTAAATCTTATTATTTAAGACTTTTTCATCTTGGTAACTCACCTTGTTCACTTTCAACTTTTTAAACACATCTTATAGATAAAATAGTAATAAGCCTACACAAAACATCACAAAGAAGAAAACCGCATAGAGATAGAGAGAAATCACTCGTTTAGTTTATGTAAATCTGCTTCTTTAAAAGCCAGACATGTAATATTTTATAAATCTCTCATTACTGGTAGAAAATGAGTTTTACAGCAGAAGAAAATGAAACACAAATGTAAAACCCCTTTGTATCCATATTCAATATAGTATTTTTTTCCTAAAAGAAAACAATTTACATTTAAAATGCATGAGCATTGGCTACACATGCAGAGAAGTAGCAGCACCTACTTTGCACCCTGAAGAGAGGCACTGCAATTTTTTCTAATCTATATTACTATCTATTATCTTGTGCTTGCATAAAAACTATTTTAGTAATGTTATTCTAAAAATTAAATGATTATAATATAGCCCAAGCACACGCTAGATCTCAAATTCAATATCATAAAGATGTCTCTCTACCTCTACAAGAAGTTTATAAATTTAAAACCGAGACCAAATGTGCATTCAAGAGATGGGAAGCAGTCTTAGTTTTAGTTTTCTGCTGTTTCTTTCTTTTTTTTTCTTCTCAGACAGCAATTCTGTAGCATTATGACCCCTACTGCATACAGATGTCAGCAGACAATCATTATCAAGAAACACAATCTTATGGACACAAATTATCTCTTCCTGAACTCATCCCCTTTTCTACAGCACAAAAATCTCTGTGAATCCTGCCATAGGACAACACATTTTCTATGTCGGGCTGTCTTGATGAGAGTTTCTTTTATGGAAAATACCACTATATTACATCTGCCTTTCTTCTTTTGTTTTGAAAAACTTTCCACTACCTATTATGATACCTTCTCTTTTTTATTTAGATTGCTGCAATTTAAATTATAATCAAAAGTCCTGTGACAGAGATCTTTTTCTAGCCTTTTGGTTCAAAATATTTCATATAATATTTATATTTGACTTTTCTCATACTAGTGTTTCTCTTAAAAATTTAATTGTTCAACAAATATCAGAAATTACAATATTAGAATAGCTAGGTTAGTTTTTTAGAAGAAAAAATGTTTGTACTGTGATATTAGTTTATCAGAACTCAGGCAAGGTCTGCTCAGCTCCTGCACTAAAAGCTTAGTGTGGACCCTAGTGGAAGCCTTGTAGCATCACAATGTAGCATCACTGCTAAGTGATTGCTACATTGTCTCTTCATTTTATCACTGTCCTAGTTAGGGCTTTATTGTGACGAAGAGACACCATGACCAAGGCAACTCTTATAAACACAAACATTTACTTGGGGCTAGCTTACAATTTCAAAGGTTTAGTTCATTATCATCACAGTGGGAAGCATGGCAGCATGCAGGCAGACATGGTGGTGGAGGAGTCAAGAGTTCTACATCTGGATCTGAAAGCAGCTAGAAGGAGACTGGAATTCCAAACTGGATAGAACATGAGCACAGGAGACCCCAAAGCATGTCTGCACCATGACACACTTCCTCCACATCTACTCCAATAAGGCCACACCTAATATGCCACTCCCCATGGGCCAAGCATTCAAATACATGAGTCTATGGAGGCCATACCTATTCAAGCCACCACAAACATCATGCTCGTTAGACTGTCTACATTAATGCCCTTAGGTTTGTTATGGCTATTACTCCATCTTTATAGCTATACATATATAGACATGTTGAATTCTTTAGGCACATACACTTGTAAAGAAATGTACAAAATTCAGAAATTAAGGGCTTAAGCATTTTCATCTACTTACAAGAAATGTTTACCAAAATCACTAAGGTTGAGATCATTAAAATCCTTTTTAAATTCTACTTCTGTTATATTGTTCCTTTTCTTTTAGATTAACCCTGTTTATAAATTCTTGCTAAGAGAAGTTAAAAATCTATAATTCAGAAACTACTGGTCATAGGATCAGATTACACACAGAGGATAGACACTTTTAAAGAGCAGAACCTAAAGTTCAATTCAACTAATGAAATAATGAACTATTAAGGCACATATGATGATTTCTAAGACTCACAAAGGAAGGAGAAAAAAATCCTATCAGATCAGTAGATGGACTCTGGATAGCAGCAATAGGAAGTAGTGATGAGGAGAATTGAAGATGTGACACAGGCCCTGCAGAGATGCTAAACTTCATTGTGCATTACAATCCTCAGCAAACTGTTCTTGGACTGTGTTATAAATAGTTGATTCAACCTGTTTCTACATATTCTTAATTATATATATTACCTATATTATGGAAAAATGTTTCCACGATTTTGTTCTATAAAAAGTTTGGTCTTGTTGAACACTGTCTTTTTAGCATTTCAGAATTTACTATAAAGGAACATGAAAAGAGAAAAGACATGAAAGCCACAAAATAATTACTTCTTGCTCTATGTGATGTCAGTGTTACTATATACACCTATCAATGTGAAATGGCAGCAAACACAAGTTTTGCTATTTAACAAGTATTGTGAAACTAATAGTTATAAAATCATCTCCTATTGATTAACATAGATGTTCTGGTTACAGTGAGTGTCATTTTAATAGTAAGATATTCTCTCTTCCTTTTGCTTCTGTCCCAGGTGTGCATGCATGCACACGTACACATTCACACAGATGCCAGATTAGCATGTCCCTTCTGCCTTTTTTATTACTGTCTTTCTTGGATGGCTTCTTCCTTCCTTTTAGACCATCTGGATTCTGGCCACACCTCATAAGTCACTGATCAGATAGCACTCACTTTTCAATACTGAGACCTCTTCTACAGCCTTTTATTGTTTTCCGTCAATCATCATGTACAGTCAAGCAGATGTATACAGGACACACTTAGTCAAGCTTATGATGATTTATCTATTGTTCTACAGAGGGAATCATAAAAGCAGACACCATGCAGATATGTTATAAATATGATCTCCTCTATACACAGTTGGTCGGGCACTGCTCCTATCAGAATTCTGTCACTAGTAGGCCATCAAAAGATTGGCACTGAGAGAAATCAGTATTGACTGCGTATTGACTTCAGTAGGAAAAAAGAGAAATTTTAAAATGCTACTTTTTCTTGAGAACTTTCTGGAATTGTCAATATACACTAATGTGTGATAGTGATGATGCTATTTTTTCTGACATAAACAATTTGTTGGCAAGGTCAAATGTAATGGAAATCATGAGAAAGAAAGTGTGATAGTACCTTATTCATTGTCTTTGGCCTTCTCCATCTATATTCCAGTGATTGCTTTCAGCTTGCCTTTCAAGTTACTTAAGATGAAATAGGTGACATTAATTTTAGACTTATTTGTTCCATACATTTTGACATTTTGAAGTGTCTTGGTGAGATGAATGACATGATTTAACATATTAAAAGTAGTAGACTCTAAAGAGCTCTCAAATGTTTTTTGGTTTAAACACACACACACACACACACACACACACACACACAAACACACACACTTTTAAACAACATAGAGAAAGAGAGAGACAGAGATAAAGAGAAAGGAGAAGGAAGAGTCTCAATCTGTGGTCTGTGTTGGCCTTGAACTGTCCACCCTCCTGTCTCAGCCTACAGATATCACTGCATTAAGAAGAAAAACATCTCTTCTAGTCTCTATATACAGTATCTAAGACTTCTTGATGAAACCACCAAGGGATAGTGAAACAGAAACAAGAAGCATCCAATTAAGTTAATATTTTATATATACAACAGGTACATATATGTTTATACACATATATGTGGAAGATGTTTATTTCAGACATGTTTGTTTACATAAACTCATATTGCAGTCAACTCTGTTTAAATGATGAGTTCTTGTCAGGGAGAGAAGGAGATAGAGACCTTTCTGAAGGGAAATTTGTGACTTAGTTTTAACTTATTGAGAGAAGAACAGAAACTATTTTTTGTAGCTATGGATTGTTAATTTCCTTTGGCTCAAAAGTCTCTTTTCTCCAATGTGACATATTTTGAGGTGGCATGCTGTGACTACTTTTAACTGTATTGTACTGTACTTTAACTGTACTGTAATAGGCACAAGACTGAATCTTAGTTTCCACTTTAAAAAAAATAGTTATCACTTTTGAATTGTTGAAATGAAGATGTGCCTTATGTTGTAGGGCATGATGTGATATTATCAGTCTCAAAGCTTCTAAGAAAAGAGAGTAGCAGAACTCATCAATAGTTGAACAGTGTGGTACACTGTTGTGTACAGAAAAGTAAATGTTGATTTGAAATCTTCATTTTCAAGCCAGAGCTTCAGCACTTACAGAGAGAAATTACCTCAGATTAGTATCTCTTTCAGCCAACTTTCTTAATCTATTAAGTATGGCTAAAAGCTTAAATTATAAGTGTTAAAATTTTATATAATGCATAAAGATTTCAGTATTATTTCCTCTGCTAAAATAATTTTGTCCTGTATACAATTTCTTTACTGAAGAATAATGTAGACATTTGAGTTTCCAAGGTCTATGACCAATTCACTGAATTCTACTAATATTGTCAAGTTCTGCTGAATATCTGCTTTTGGAGTTAGAATAATATGAAAAATGAAACGTGAACACAGATTTCAAAGCAATAAATCTGTTTTACCTAGTTTTGCAGACATTGACAAAAGATGTCTACTCAATATCCCGTAGGTGCCCTTTTGAAAACATTGAGACATGTCTACTTCTCTCCCAAGGCTGCTTGGTAGACCAGAAGATATTACCCATGGTAGGCATTTCTATGAGAGAGGGTACTACATAAGTTTAAGACACAGACAAGCTTATGCATGCTAAAACAGTCATGTAGTGTTTTCTCCCATATACCATGTATCACTAAATGTTTCTGTGAATATAGGAGTTGAAATCCTCACTAGGGTTAGAAAAATATGTACTAAAAAAAGACTCACTTTCTAGATTTGCACTTTTAATGTTATTTTTAATTAACAGGACACTTGTAAATGTTCTTGGGACTTGCTGTGATATTTTGACGTATTTCTAATATAGGATGTTTAAATTAGACAAACTCACTAAATTGTCAACTGATATTCATATTTTGAGTGTGTATGGTGAAAATATTTAAAAACTATTCTTTGTGCAAGTTTGAAGTATACCATGCATTTTTTACTTATTTTAGTCACTTTCTATGAATCATGTCATCTCTGCCTTCTTTTCTACTGAAGATTTGTACCATTTAATTAACATGCAACTTTTCCCACTCTCCCTTCTATCCTAGTCTCCCATGGGTATTATGGTCTCTGCTTTTCTGAGATTAACTTTTTAGATTCTTGTGTAAATGAGATCATGTGAAATGATGTGTCTGATGATTTTTAATAAGACAGTATCTCCCATGTTCATCCATGTATTGCAAATAATTGGATTTTCTTCTACAACCTTAGCTGGATATTAGTCAACTGTAGATGTATTGAATATAAATAATTTTTTGACAGTAGTTTTCATTTTGGCCTTGAGACAAGATAGCATTGTTTCAATGACATGAGATTTTATATGCCTGATTACAGGTTGATGGACATTACTAGAATTTTCTTTTTTCCTTTAATAAGAATGGAGGCTTCACTAAATTAATGCTCCCTGACAGAATGTGTCTGGTTCAACAGGGTCACGGTCAGATGCGGTTAATTTAGCATCCACTACATTGCTGGTACCTTTCTGTTCCCAGCACATCCTCTAGATTCTGCCACATCTGTCTCACACTTTTAGTGAGAGGAAATAAAGTTATAATATTCATAAGCTGTTAAACAAAGCAACTCTCTACTAGTCTTTCTTAAATTTAATAGAGAAAATAAAAAGCCTATACTTTGATAATATGGGTGAACAAGGTTATCATCAATTTAGTGAGTTTGTCTAATTTAAACATTCTATATTAGAAATATGTCAAAATATCACAACAAGTCCCAAGAACACTTACAAGTGTCCTGTTAATTAAAAATTAATTAATATTGTTCTCTAATAAAGGTCAATAGCAAAATGTGCAAAACTATGATACATGTAGGTTAATATTCTAGTATTGGTTGAATCACAATTTCACATTGTCACTTCAAACCAAAAAAATCTCCAAAAATATTTACCAAATACAGAAATATGTTTACTTACACAAAAGAACATAAATTTAAGAACACTGATTCATAAGTAGGCTATTAAATATTGAAACAACTGACAGCAAATGCTGTTGAGGTTGTGAAGAAACAGAAACCATCATTTACTGTTGGTAAGAATGAAAAATCATGTAGCCATTCTGGAAATTAATATGGAATATTCTCAAAAACCTAATAGCAAATCTACCATATTACTATTGTCATTTGTGCCAAGGATCTGACACCCTACTCCACAGGTACTCACTTGAAATGTTGTTACCTATTCACAATAACTAGGAATAACTAGGAATAACTAGGAATTCAAAATAACCTAAATGTCCTTTAACTGATGAATGTATAATAAAAATGTTATTCATATATACATCGGAAAATGGGTGTACTAAGAAAAGATTATATTGAGTGAGGTAATTCAAATCCAGAAAGACAAATAGCTCTTTTTCTCTCTTATCTGTGGCTTATATCTCCAACTCTTCAGATATGAGCTATACAGTATGATGTAATGACAAAGACCAGAAAAGTATCAAGCAATCATGGGTAAGGAGGTGAGTTGAGAGGGATAGTGGTGTTATGAAGTGGGAAGAATTAATAATTGGGAGGAAGCTTCTATTTGAGAAGACAGAGAGGTCAATACATAAGGAGGAGGGATGGGGGACAAATGATATTAAAATTTTTGATAAAGCCTCAAAAAATTATATTATTTTATATTTACTAAAATGATACATAACACCTGTAAATGTATTAGTACACACACACACAGACACACACACACACACACACACACACACACACACTCACTCACAAATCTTAAAAGAAAGTTAAGCCATTTTAGTTGTAAATACTCCCAATAAAAGCTATAGAGTAACAAAAAAACAATACCAGTCACAAGAAACCTCCTTTTAAATAGTTAATCAGAGTAGTACTAGTGACTCTTAAAACAATATAGTTTATTGATGTAGTCCTTTGTTCCCTCTCAGAGACTAAGGTAGGCCTCTCTTACTGAAGACACTGTACACTTAAGGCATAGGGCTCAAATGGTTTGGTCTGAATTTGACCTGAAAGCCCCTTTCCTGTGGTCTAGCTTCCATGGTTCCAGGAAACACTATCCAAGTTACCAAGAGATGGATAATATCAAATAGCCTACATAGCTACAACACTTGTGAACTGTGATAATTACCAGCATAGCCAGATATGCAAAAAGGTAACAACACCCCCATAAATTAGTGACATAGAATACCCATAGATTGGTGACAACTATTAGCTATCTAATTGGACTTAAGGTCCATTTAATAGGAAAGAGATTATGGTTGGTAATGGAAATAGAATTACCTTTCCAAATCTAGTGAGATTATGGAACTTAAAAATGAATCAACCATTGCCAACTTGTTTGACCAGCTTAATTTCTTATGATATTCTAAATCATACCTGTATATCACGGATAAGTGTAGCCATAACTCCTTAGTAAAGAATCCTTTTTATAGCAAATGAAAATCATTTCAGAAAAACACAACTGGACTCATGTTGAGCTCAAAAGATTGTGGGGAGCCAATCTCTATCAAATATATCTACATCACAGATCTTGCTTCTATGGCTTAGGGGGCCCATCTAGAAAGAGGGTGTAGAAAGATTGCAAGAGTTAGAATACCAAGAAGTTTGCTGTGAAACAGTTTCACCTATATACTTGCATGTGTGTATATGTGTGTGTATGTATCTATCTATCTATCTATCTATCTATCTATCTATCTATCTATCTATCATTCTTACAACTCCTCCCATGACCTTCCTATTCATCTCCCTCTCTTCTGGACAGATTTATGCTACCTTGACAAAAAGCTAGGGTCATATAAAAGGAGGGAATCTCAATTAAGAAAATGTCTCCATAAGATTGGGAGGTAAACAAGCTTTTAGAGTATTTTCTTAACTCATGATTGATAGAAGAGGGTCAAGACATTCTAGATGGTGCCATGCCTGGACCGGTAGTCACAGATTTTATAAGAAAGCAGGCTCAACAAGCCATGGGGAGCAAGCCAATAAGCAGTACCTCTCCATAGCACCTGTATCAGCTTCTGCTTCCAGGTCCCAGTCCTGCTTGTGTTCCTGTCCTGACTTCCTCTAGTGATGGACTAAGATGTGAAAGTATAAGCCAAATAAATCTTTTCCTCTCCAACTTGCTTTTGGTCAGGGTGTTTTATTATAGTGAAGATACCCACCCACCTTGATGTTCTTTTTCACTTATATATTGATGAATTTATTCTATTGTTACTATTGTTGTTGTTGCTGAATCCAATTAGTGCTAACCATATGTGAATGTGTAAGGACATCCAATAAGGTATGGACAAGTTACTGCTTGCCACATCCCCAAAGGAAAATGAGTCTCTCCAGTAGGAATTAGCAGCTAACAGCCCTTTACTAGGGTTGAGGCTTTAGGAACTCCTCAGTAGCCCACATTAATTTTGACTAGCTTGATCTTGTTCAAGTCATCACAACTGCTGGGAATTTGTGTGGGTATCAAAGATGTTGTACCCAGAAGACAGAATTTTACAGCTCTCCTCCTCATCCCTTAGCTCTTGCATTCTTTGTGCTCACTCTTCTGAGACATTCCTGGAGCCTTGCTAAGCAGAGGTGGATAGACATGTTCTCCAGGGTTGAACACTCACAGCCCCTTGTTTGCACCAGTTTGGTCAATTATTAACTCTGCATTAACCACTTTCCACTGAAAAAGAAACTGCCACTTCCTCTCCTAAGTGGATAGAGGCACAGATCAATAGACACAAGCATAAAAATTAAGAAGAGGATTTGGTGACATGTCTCAATAGATAAAAGCACTTGCTGCTTTAGCAGGGGAGCTGGGTTTAGCTTACAACATCCACGTGATGGCTTGTAATCATCAATAGTTGCAGTTCCAGGACATTTAACATACTCTTCTGCTCTCTGCAGGTTTCAGGTACATTGATGATATATATACATACACGTACATATATATACATACATGTAGAGAAAACACTCATACACATAAAATAAAACAAAATCTTTTTTGTAAATTGGAGGTGGTGGTGACCACCTTTAGTAAATGATGAAAGTTAATTTTCCCTTCAGGCCTATGAGCTAGTAATGAACTTTTGATCTGGTTTTAGTACTATATATGAAACCCCTTATTTTGGTCAGGTTCAAATCCAATAGAAAGTATTTAGTTACCCCAATAACTACCATTATTGCACGAGTGGGTACAACTTATCAACTGGTTGGTACCATAACATGCATGAAAGCTAGTTATCAGGGAGAAAGTTTCCTAGTTCACTGAGATTGGCTTCTTATTGTTCTATAAGCAAAGTGGATGGGATTTTGAGCAGAACAGTCTTACCACTTAATTATAATAGTAAATTAAGACTAACAAAAATATGCAACATTGTTTTATACACTTCTAGGGCCTTTGTGGCCAATAACATTTTAGGGCCGTATCTTGAACCTAGCTCTGTAATTCTCATTAAATAAACTATTGCTTTTGGTGGCAATATTGTATACCCATTCAGGCTACTCTTGGTCAAATTTTATACTTCTTTTAAAAAGTTACCTTCCCAACAAGTGGATTTTCATAAGGCTTCTTCACACACTCACAGTTTGGTTAAACTCCTCCTTACACACTGCTTTCCCCTGCCTTTTAATTTAAAAAGAGATAAATGTATAACAACTCTGATGAACTTTAATAGTTATGTGGGAGTATTAGGAGACAGAAGTTGAAGTTTGGTGCTGAACAGAAAGAAAATGTCAGAGAGTGGCTGTGTGTAACAGAAAGTTTAGCACAGCAAAATGAAGAAATCCAAGAGAATTACCAGAGGCTACTAAGAACTTATCTATGATTAATACAAAAAAAGCCTAAACTGAAAAGTCCATTTAAAAATGTAAAATCTCTAACAGAAAATATTTGAGCAATTGCTAATATATACATAAGAAAATAGATATTGGTTAATAGCCATTATGGACAACTACACCATGTCCTATCTTAGAAATGAAGGGTTTTTTGATTTAGTCAACTGAAGTTTTTTTTGTGAAGTTCTAACTCCTGTTCATTGAAATGGCAGTACTAAAGGATCAGTGCATTTTAAATAACTTCACTGGAATTTTATTTGAAGGAGGGCCTTTGGGCCTTGCAAATCTATATCATCATCAAAATGTGGAGGAAAAAGTAGCCTGAGAATTGCTTCAGTCTGTTGTTGTTTAAGCACTAGCTAAATTTATCCATAAAATATGGATAGTTATCAGAACTCTTGTCAAGAAACTCAAATACAGTACTATTAGTAAGCTCAGGCCACATGGCCCAAGAACAGCAGTCATCAACACCTACACACACACACACACACACACACACACACACACACACACACAGACAGATGATTGGAAAGGAACTAACAGACATTAGCAATATATTACACTTAATTGAGCTTGAAACACAAATTGCATTACAGTCTTTGTGAGTCTGCTACTTGAAGCTCACAGAGCCCAGCTCCAGCCCTTGGCATAATTAATGATGACACTTTTCCTATAGCTTGTTGCTAATACCATCTATTGCCTGTGATGTCTCACTAAGATAAATGCCTTAGCCAATTGTAAATCAAAGTGTTTTTCATCAGAAGCAGCCTGTGACAATGCAACGGAGTCGAAGCTCAACATGACTTTACGAATGGTAAAAATCCCTCCCCAGAACATAACTGCAGATGTCATTGTTAGTATTGATTTCTATCCTTACAAGAGCAACAATGTCAACAATATTGATTCTTTCAGTCACATCTGTTGTGGATAAAACCGTATGTATTTCCTGCCAAAACTGAATGTGATACAACATCAGGGTTTAGATTTTAAGTTTATTTTGGCACATTCAACATTGTTTTTAGGCATGGGAATAAAAGGAATTTTTGATGATTTGTTCCAAGTGCAATTGGTGAGGGTAACATGCAATTTCACTTAGGACTGAAATAAACTGAAATTTAGGGGGAACTGCCCTATAAAGCAACAGCCTTGCATGGAATGCCTGCCATTATTTCTCCCCATATACCAGAGAAGTAAGGTTAGTTCAAAAGAATTAAATAGCTTGAACTGTGTCTGAAAACAAAAATTAGTAATAACACAAAAAGTTTTACATTTACGATACACATGAGTTAGATGTAGCAAATGTGACCTTGTTTATTTTTATTTTTAATTTGTCACTAAGTAACTTAAAAGAAAAAAAAAAAACACTTTATATGTGGTAAACACATTTCCCCTCAGGAATGCAGGCCTTTTTTCTATAGATGGTAGCATCTTTTCTAAAAGTACTCAACGGTGGTTTGTATCAACTCAAACAGGAAATCCTCTAACAAATCACAAGTGAGCTTGGAAGGATACCTGACCCATCCTTGTAGGAAAAGCCAGTCTGATCTGATTTCAGTTCTGATAGTTTCCTGACTTCATGTTGAGCGCTATGGCTCATTTCTTAGTAATCTTCAGACAGCCTGCCCTTCACTCCTCACAGGGACCTCTGGAGCTCAGCTGGAGTGCCTTCTCTTCAGACTTCACAGGCTGCCTGGGATGGTCTTGTCACAAATCACTTCACAGCAGTCTCTGTGTAGTCTCTTTGTTCTGGGTCAGGTCTACAGTTCTCACAATTGGAAACTCACCCTTAATAGCTGAAGTAGATCTGTGCCTCTGTCCCATCTAATACTCTTGGAAACAATTTCATTTCCATAGCTAGCTGTTTTGTTTTTACTTTATTACTATTACTTGTTCTGTGGGGAGGGTGGCCTTGATTTGAGACTTCTCCCCTCCATTTCCTGAGTGCTGGAAATCTAGACATGCACCATCAAGCCCGGCATGATTAAATTTGTAGATGTGTGTTTCTAGGAAGTCAGAAATATCATCTTTCTTTTCCAGATCTATGTGTGTGAGACGGTATATGCTAAATATGTATTTTTAACTGCATTGATTGCTGGAGTCAACCATTTCTTTAACACAGTAAATCCTCCCTACATCTGGTCATGCAAATAACTCCCCTATCGTTTTTAACATTGCTTTCTTATATTTAAAAAGATACAAATACTTTCATCAAGCTCTTGTAGGTTAAAGGCACTAACAAAGATAAAGTGAAGACATTTATCATCACAAGGTTTCTTTGAAGTACATCTCTAATACAAACCTATAGATTAGTGCAGCTCTCAGGTGTTATCAGGGACGTGGTTAACACGGAGGCTCTTAGCTGGTCAAAGTGCAGAGAGCCAGTGTCTGTGGAGTCAGTAGGCCTAACTGGGGACATGCTTTCTCCCTCCTCTTTCCCCAAAGCTCAGTGCAACTGTGGAGGATATAGTAGAAAGACTAGGGTAGCTAGAGATGGGGAAAGACTGCTGTAAAGCAGTATCTTCTTGTCATGGCAAGACTGATGTACTGACAAACTCACAGAGGCAAGCAACTCTAGAGAACATACAGACAGCTTTCTTCACACAGTTCAAGCTGTGCTGTTTGTTCATTGAAAGGAGAAAAATATTTTCAAAGGGTCTGTCCAAACACACATGCAAGATTTATCATTTTCTTCTTGCATTACTATTTACTAGGTTTAGTTACATTGTAGTGAACCTTTTTGTTTTTCTAGAATTTTCTGGACTTTCCTAGTTTTTTTTTTTCAAACTGTTTAGATACACTGGAAATTATTCTAACTATAAGGAGATCAAAGTGGGAAATATCATTGTTAACAATGGACACAGTGACTGAATGGATTGTGTAACTTTGTTCATGCCACTTCCTATTATTCTGAAAAATTTCCCTCCCATTTCTTTAGTAGAACAGAGATCTACAGTGATATTTTGTTTTCACTTATTTATTTCTGTAGCCCTATGTTAGCTTCTGCAGACAGGCATATATATATATATATATATATATATATATATATATATATATATATATCAAATATTTATGGTTTCTTTCTAAGCTAACCAGTCAGGCTTATATGCATGGCTTCCTTAACAGCACTGTATGAGAAATGACAATGTGTCTGTCAAATGTTAGCTCTGCTTCCCTCTGGCCAGAAGAAACCTACTACCATCTCAGCCCTAAGTCTTGTCTCCACAAATCTCATTTTATTTTTGGCTAAAAATCAGCTTTTCCTTCTATCATTTTTTAAAAAGAGTACACATTTCAGTATAATAACAGTTTCATGTAGCTTCATCCATCCTAACTTTTCTAAAGAAAAGAAGTAGTCTACCTAAGCCTCCTGCCTTCTCATTCAGGGAAAGACCATCTACTGTGTGACAGCAGAGAAAGGGAGGTAACCTTGCAGGGATGAATACTTCTAAGTCATCTCGACACAAGCTAAAGCCATTGAAGAGGAGGGAACCTCAAAATATTTCTCCTTAAGATTTGTCTGTAAGGCAGGCCTGTAGGCTTTGGGGGGATGGGGATTAAGGAGGAGAGCCCAGCCCTCTGTGAATGATACCATCTCTTGTCTGGTGGTCTGAGCTCTATGAGAAAACAAGCTGAGTAAGCCAGGAGAAGCAATCCAGTACTTTGTGTTGTGTATACAAATGCTAAATTCTGAATCCCAAGATTTGATTGTTACCACCAGCCTTTATTGTATAAATCTTGCTCCCCAATTTAAAACTTTTGGTTAAATAAAAGGTGATACAACCAGTTATTTGAAAGGACAGAGGTATGTAGAGTTTCCGTTACCAAACCAGCCACACCATTACTCAGCACCCCTTCATGGCCCCTGCATCAGCTCCTGCCTCTGGGTTCCTGCTCTGTTTGAGTTCCTGTCCTGGCTTCCTTGATGAGGAACTGTGATCTGAAAGTGTTAGCCAAACAAACCTTCTCGTCCCCAACTTTCCCTGAAATGGTGCTTCATCAGAGCAATAATAATTGTAAATAGGGCACTTGTCAAAAGAACAGGATTTTATATTGCAGCTCTGTGCTTATTTTCTCCACCTAAATCTTCCTGGTTCAGTAAATGTATAATTTCTTGGCATAGTACAAAGGTGGATTGTGCTATGGGACATCATGAACAATTGTTTCACAATTGTTTCAATGGCCTGTTATTTACTTGACACTTTAAAATAAAAATAAATATGCATTTTGTTTTCTTTCTTGGTGCTAAGTGTTGAAGCCTGGATATCACATGTGCTAAATATGGGTTTAATTTCTAGCCACATATATATATATATATAATATTTGATTTAGAAAAAAAATCATTTTGAGTGAGGAAACAAAGACCCAAAATAACAAATGTAGTCTATATTTGCTTTTATGACGGTATTAGCTTTTCAGCCTTTGATAGGCAAGCTACAATCCATATAGCCACAGAAGTTAGGTATATAGTAAGGGATTAAGGAGGTAGGGAAAAAAATCTCTTGAGGAATGAAAAATAGAATACTTAATTATAGGTAGACCACAGGGTTATTCGAATTGAAGGGTTAAAGAGAGAGAGAGAGAGAGAGAGAGAGAGAGAGAGAGAGAGAGAGAGAGAGAGAGAGAGAGCAGGTTAGGGAGGGAGTACCAGGAAGAATAACTAATACCAAGGTACATTTGAGGGGGTCATATGGAAACCAGCTATATGGTAAAAGTTTCCTAAAATGTATACATCTATGAAAGAAATATAAATGAAATCACCAAATAATGGGGTGGAAAAAGCCCCAACAAGATATCTCTTGCCACCAAGTGAAACCTCCAGTGCTAGGAGTGGGTTATTTCTAATTAACTTGTTGGCCAAAAAACCTCATGGAACCCCCAAACATATTGTCAAATTACCCTGAGTACCAGAAGTGCCTCTTGAGGATTGGATGCCCTGGTTTTTTTTTTGTTTGTTTTTTTGTTTTTTTTGTTTTTTTTTTTTTTCACGTTTAATCATCACTGTTCATTTAAACCAAGAAGTTTTAGATCAGATCTTTTTGCCTACTTGGACCAGTATAGAGTAAAAACAGACAGTCCCTCAGTCTTTCATAATTGCAGCTCCAGTGCCAAAAGTAGGGTATGTAATTTATGGCTTTTTAAAAAGGCATTTGTAGTTTTTATTTTTTATTTTATATTTTATTTATTTACATTTCAGATCTTATTCCCCTTCCCCATTAATCCCCTATCCCATCTCTCCTCCTCAGTTCTAGGTTGAGGAACTAACAATACAATAGATGCAAATAGTCAAGGAACAAGAAAGACAATAAACACAAATAGTAGCCAGGTGGTGGTGGCTGCAAGCCTTTAATCCCAGCACTTGGAAGGCAGAGGCAGGTGGATTTCTGAGTTCGAGGCCAGCCTGGTCTACAGAGTGAGTTCCAGGACAGCCAGGGCTACACAGAGAAACCCTGTCTCAAAAAACAAAACAAAACAAAAACAAACAAACAAACAAACACAAATAGTCAAAGAACAGGAAGGACAATAAACAGAGTCCAGTGATCACTCCTGTGATCACTATTTTTAAAGGCTTATCAGAATGACCAAAATATCTGAGCCTACATCCCTGTCCAAGCCCAAAGTCATTTTCATGTCTGAACCCTACTTCCTTGTTCTAGCTTCAGTTTTAGACTCCTGACTGAAATTACTTCTTTGTTCTAGCCTAGGATTTAGATTTTTGCCTGAAGTTACTTCTTTGTTCTAGCCTAATGTCAGAATCCTGCCTGCAGTCCATTACCTTGCCCTTGGCCTATGTCATATTCCTTCCTTTACTCAATGACAACATGATCAGGGAAGAAATAAAGAAAGAAATTAAAGAATTTTTAGAATTTAATGAAAGTGAAGACACATCATGCCAAAATTTATGGCACAACAATGAAAGCGTGCTAAGAGGAAAACTCATAGCTCTATGTACCCACAAAAAGAAACTGGAGAGAGCACTAGCTTGACAACACACCTGAAAGCTCTAAAACAAAAAGAAGCAAACACACCAAAGAAGAGTAGACGGCAGAAAATAATCAACTCAGGGCTGAAATTAACTAAGTAGAAACAAAAAAGAACTATACAAAGAATTAATAAAACCAGGAGCTGGTTCTTTGAGAAAATCAACAAGATAGATAAACCCTTAGCCAGACTAATCACAGGACAGAGAGACAGTATCCAAATTAATAAAATCAGAACTGAAAAGGGAGACATAACAACAGAAACCAAGGAAATACAAAAAATCATCAGATCCTACTACAAAAGCCTATATTCAACAAAACTGGAAAATCTGGATGAAATTGACAATTTTCTAGACAGATACCAGTTACCAAAATTTATGTCTTATAATTTGTAATTAAAAATATATTGAAGGCTAGAGAATATACCAGAGAGACATTAAGATCTGCAGCCATGCCCGCCTAGGCTAGACACCTGAGCTACTACTATATAGAACCGGCGGATGATTTTGGCATCTTTACAATTGACATCAACTGCTGTGATCAAACGGATTTGGCAGTGTTCTGTACCGATTATTAGGGTAGCTTTATAAGCAAAATCTTGTAAGCTTCAGTGATTTGTGGTACACAGCCATAAATCCACCTATTTATTTTCATTTTCATGGCATTTTGTCCTGGAGAAATACGCACTTATTTTCTTCACAATGAAAACTAGTTTAACCCATTCATAAGTAAATTCACAATAAAAACACTTGTTGCTGAAAGATATAAATTATCAGTTACCATACAACAATGTGGATACTCTCAAGGGATTTTTAAGGTTATGAAGTTGAGTCATGATGATAAAAGAATTCACAAAGATCCTTGGATAAAATATGAAATGTTATGTTCACATTGTGGAGTGTATCATGAAGGTTTTGTTTGTACTTATTTCTCTAAAATAACATAAAACCTCGGGGGTATATGGCCATGGGTTCCATGGGCTTATTTAAATCAACAGAACAAAGCATCACCAAACTGTTTAGATTTGAGCCACAATATATATTTTTATTACTCTGTCCATTCTGTTCATGTATCTTGGTTTGGTATGCCACTAGTAAAACCCTTTGAAAAACCCACTTTCTGTGATGTAATTTCTGTGATGATATCCAAGCAGTGTATACTGAAATACATGATGATATCATAAGGATATTTAGTTATTTTCTTTTGATAGCTGTTGCTACATTTTTTATAAGATTATTATAACAATTTGAAAGGATTTTTAAAATTTGTATAATTTTTTAATTTGTATAATTATGCTATGATTTGAAATTATAATATAATTACATTTCTTCCTTTCAGTATTTCCCTCCAGACACTCTCATATACCCCTCCAGGCTCTCTTTCAAATTAATGGCCTCTTTTTTTCACTCCTTGTTATTGAATGTATATATGTATATGCATATTTTTTTGAAATATAACATGTTCAGTCTGCATAATATTGCTTGTATGTATATTTTCAGGGCTCATCATTTGGCACTAGACAATTAATTTGTGAACTTTTTATTTTAGAGAAAGCCATCTCTCCTGCCCCTAGCTTTCCCCAGTACATTGTGAGACCTCATGGGCTTTTTCTCATGCACATTTTGGTGTGTCCATGGATGTTGACTTTGTTCATGTAGTCATGTCAGTGAGACATTTAATATTGCTTTTGACAATACTAGCAGAAACAATCTCACTGCAACTCCCTGATCCTTTGGCTCTTACTTTAAAAACAATATTTACAAATTAGGAGATCTAAACACTGGGGTTATATCAAAAATTGCCAGATATTGAAATGAATACATATATAAATACATATATATCCTGTCAACAACTCAAGAATTTTGTAATGAAATATAACTTATTTATGAATATATAGTTTCTATATGTGTGAGTATGTGTGTGTATATGTGAGTGTGGGTGTGTGTGAGTGTGTATGTGTGTGAATAAGTGTGAGTGTATGCAAGTGTATGTGAGTATGTGTGAGTGTATGTGTATATGCTCAATCTAATTAACTACATTAATATGGCACTATGTCCTAAGTCCTAAAAATATTTTTAAAAAATGGTCCCTACAGGTGAAATAGTTTACAATTTCATGTTTGAGCTTTTCTAATTGACTATATTTTCAAAAAGAATGCTATCTAAAACAATCCTCATGGTTTCCATTTTTTAATTGAGATTCCATAGGAACAGTTCAATCGAGTTGCCTTGGGATTATTGAGTATTAGAGAAAGGCTTTCTTACTGCACTAGCATGTCTCACTTCTTTTTTCCTGAGTACTAAAGGCAAAAGTGTATTAAGCTGTTATGAAAAGGGTAAGCAAGAAGAGTGTGGACCCTGCAAACATCTGTCTCCTTGGAATTCTTAGTTTTTTTTTTTTTTTTTTTTTTTTTTTTTTTTTTTTTTTTTTTTTTTTATTAATGCTTTCAATGCTTGAGTGTACATTTCCTCTTTGATCATAGACACTTTCAAACAAAAGACATTACTGTTGTGGCCCGAGCTGCCCCACATTGGGGGGCCAAAATTGTTGCGAGCCGCTCTGGCCCAAGTTTGGGGGCCAAAATGTCTCAGACCACTCTGTCAATGTTGAAACCCATACTGCCAAAAGCCTTGGGGACTAAGTTGTTAGAGCCTGCACTGCCCCAAGCTGCTCAGGTTGGTGGGTCGGGGTTCAGCAAGAGAGAGAGAGTGAGGACAGACATGAAGAATGGAGATGAGACAGTGTGATTCAATCTTGTTTATTCTTCAGTCTCTCTTCCTACTCTACGTCTCAAATCTTGAGTTCCTAGTCCCTAGTTCCTAGTCCCTAGTGCCTCCAAGTTCCAAGTGCCTAACACTTCTTCTTCCTCTGAGTTCTCTAGTCCAAGTGTCTTCTTCCTCAATGCCTAATTCCTACCTCAAGTTGTACTTCAAGTTGTACTCCCTAACCTAATTCCTAGTTCCAAGTTGTACTGAACTCTTCTGTCTGCCTCTTGCCTTTTATATGTTTCACTTCTAAGCCATGCCTTTAAATCACACCCTTAAGTCATGCCCTTGGGCCTTGTCTCTAAATCTGATCTCTAAGTCACACCCTTAAGTCATACACCTTTAAGTCTCACACACCTAAGGGAAAATCCTGGGTATCTAAAGCAAGATGTTATCAGAGTGTGCTCAGCTGTTGTAGGCTATTGTAATCAAATCTCTTGTCAGGGTATCTGGCTCAAGATGGCTGCAAGGTTGATAGCCGCCTTCTGTCGGCTCCCCACACATTACATTTTACAGTATGCATGTCAGAAAGCTACAGAGAAAGCAACAACAAGAATCAATTGTTGATTGAAACTGATTAAACACCCATGTATCATAATAACTATAAAGGAGAAGTCTTGATCTGTTTCATTTTATGTGTACATCCTGGGCAAATAGCTTTCATTTTAAATGATTTCAAATATGGGTTTTGACTGATCAATGAATATTTAGTGACAGCTTTCTGTGTTCTCAGTGGAGTGCAGGATGAATTATAACAAGGCAGAACAAAGCTCTGAAATCCACACTCATGTTCCTTCCACAGACAGCATTTCTCCTGAGGTGTATTCCTGTCTCCCAAAGACTGACTTTTGCTTCAAAGGTGATCTCTTTCTAACATCATTTCAAATAATAATTTAACACTGTGCCATTTTTTTATGAATGGAAAGTAAAACATTTAGTACTTTTGAAAAGCATGTGTGTCTTTAAGCATAGTAAGGTTTTTATGTAAACTGTGGCAAAATATAGTACAATTAAAGGCTTTCATATTATTGCTAAGTAAAATCTCAAGTAAAAGGTAGTGATGAATATAACATACAATTTTTAAAAAGAAGACATAAAAGAAATTGTAAGGCCCAGAGCAAAGTTGCTCTTAGTATTAGTAAAATATAGTTACTTCAGGTGTTTTAATTGCCCGCTTGTTACAGCCAGTAGAAAAGTATTTAAAGAAAGACTATCTCCAGAGAAGAAATTCTAGAAGCATAATGTATCTATTATTAGAAAAGTGGTTGAGATATACAAAATATCTGTAAATGTGAAATATATTTTGTATATGCTGAAAGGATGTTCAATTTCTTTGCAATTAAAACATATAAAATAGCATCCTGTTAGGTAGTGTGAATAGGACCTGTTGTTGGGTTGACATGTGGATCCTGCCTCTGTCTGGCCACGTGGCTAGGGCCTCTTGTGGAGACAGAAGCTTGGGAATTTGAGTATGTTAACTCCATGCAGGGGAGCCAGAGCTTTTGGCGTGGGGGTCCCTGGGTCAAAAGTACGCAGGGAACCAGATGGTTCTCGGGCTCTTGAGCCCCAGTCCAGACACCGCTGAGGGGCCGAGGAAGGATCGAGAATGAAGTGGAGGCATATGGGCTAGATTCGGCCACAGCTGAAGAGGACTGGGGAAGGGATGAGCATTCTTGGCTTGGTTGCTGAGGCTTTCTTGGTAGCTTGCTTGGCGCCGGTGGCTCGGTTGGTGGTCTCTGTGACTGGAATGCAGAAAGTTCTTAGTTGAAGACCTGCTCTGCTATTCCCCATGGTGGGTTCCAATGAAGATCTCCATACAGTGTGGCCTTCCAGTCACATAGGACAACGCCCCTACTAGCCCCTCCACAGGTAGAGGGAGTGACTACAGGTCACAGAGCCTCAAGACAGATCTTGGGAGTGTGGCAAAATGCATGCTGTCCCTTAGGATCACATGGAGTCTCCAGAGATTTCTAGCAGGTGCTTGACCAGAAACCATGTTGTCCTTTCATGGTACTACAGCAACCAAACAGTCAAAGATCATCACTGTAACCTGAACAGAGTATAACAGAACATGCCATTCTTCTATGACACTGGTTATTCAGAAGTTTTAAGTTTAAGGTTTACAATATTTTGAAAATCAAAATATTAAGCCTTATTAATGTATGTATTCTTTAAATCCTATGTTTTGATATCTGGATATCTACTGAGTTAAAGATGATTAAAAGGGATAGAATCTCTCTTGAATAGTCAAGCGTATCTAACACATAGTAGACAAAGCTACTGTGAATGCTTCTGCCATGTGAGTGTAAAATGTAGCCATGAAACATGATATTTTAAGTGTATATTTAATGCACTGGAAACTTGAAACATGTTGGTTAGTGTAAAATCAAGGTCAAAACTTTGTGGGCCATTTCCTGACGACTTAGAGAGTAAAATAAATTTATTTAATTATAAAAAACATTGAAAAATGAGGTCCAAGTCTAACCGAGTCCTTCAGTTTTCTTCTTTTCTCCACTTCTAATATTCTATGTTTTCTGTGGCTTCATTGATTTTGAAGCTGTTAACACTGCCCTCACTCCTTCTCTGCATAGCTAAATCTTATGTAATGTGATTTATTTGTGTCAAATATTTGTATGACTTGCAACTTACTACATATTGATACATTTTGGAAGCAAAGCAAACCAAATAATAAATAAGAAAATAGTGTCAAATCACATAATATGGTCAAGAAGGAATGGGCGACTTAGCCAACAAAAAAGCAGAGATGGAAAACAGTGAATTTTGTGCCAGAAAGCAGGAAAGAGCTTATGCTTGAACACCTCAAAGGAGGAGAATATAGCTAGATTTGGTGAAAATAATGGGGCAGTGGGTGTTGGTGAGCCATGGGAATGTAGGTGACAAGGAGCTTTAACAGCTTTTCAGGTCACTGGTGGTGTCTGAAGCTTGATCAGTCTGTGGAAACTGTCAAAAGTTCATATTATTGGATGACTTTATATAATTTGTTTTTAATGGTTGCTCTGCATGACACCCATTAAAAAGATTGTTAAATTACAAATTATTCAAATAACTGGCAGAAGAGGCATGGCAGCAACAGAGGTGGAATGGAGGCATCCTGGTCCCTTTTTGTGGAAGAGAAATCATGACACTACTTATAAATTTTAGTTATTTCCTTTGATGGCATTTTCTAGTTTTAAGTCTCCACAAAAACAAAATAGGCAGTTTTGAAAATCCCTGGAAAATGGATGAAGTGTAAGGAGAAAATCCTCAAAGAAATAACTGCAGAGAGTGTAAATAGCATCTGGCTATAAATGTCTGTCAACCAGGTTGTGACTGGATCCAGATCAAAACTGCCTGCTGTCCTTTTTCCCAAGTGAGCTAACGCTTTGCACTCAGGTGTCAAGAATGCAGTAGAAACTGTAGGAAAAAGCTGGACACATATGTAGAGGTCTTAAGAACTCGATGTTGGAAGGTAGATGTTGGTATCACATCTACCAAGTTGGAG
Source organism: Arvicanthis niloticus (assembly GCF_011762505.2). Classification (NCBI taxonomy): domain Eukaryota; kingdom Metazoa; phylum Chordata; class Mammalia; order Rodentia; family Muridae; genus Arvicanthis; species Arvicanthis niloticus. Next base: position 36,918 of record NW_023046316.1, read on the forward strand.
AGGCCTTGTGGCATTCCTGAAGCTTTCAGCTGAGACTTCAAATTGATTAGGGTCTAAATAAGGCCTTGTAACTAGAGTGCAGTCATTACTGTGATAGTCAAATGAAAATGGCTTTCTAGAAGTAGATGTGTGCAGTGGAGGATAGTGATTCTAAAACTTATGAAGAAGGGAGTGAGGTTACAAGGTGACACTTGGAATCAACTGTATGAGGTTCTCAACTACATTTTCCTGAAAGTAAAAATATTCTGTAAAGATTTGACCTTGAAAATTAATTTAAAACGCAATCTATTGATTTAGAAGGATCTCCTTAAAGAATTCACGAAATAATTCTTGGAAATTTACCTCATATGCTATTATTATTATTATTATTATTATTATTATTATTATTTATCATTATTATTATTAATTTAAATTACACATTAGTTACATTCTACAGACAAGCAAATCATTATTCAATAAAATGTATGCATATTATCTCTGCCTTGTCTGCTTCTAACTATAGATGGATAGGTAGATATGTGGATAGGTAGGTAGATAGATAGACAGATAGATAGATAATAGGTAGATAGTTACAGATACATACGCACATATCTAATGTTATAGGCATTTGCTCCAATAATTGCATACACTGACAAGTCCCTAATCTAAAATAACTATAGGAGAGACAATGGTACATTTTTAGTTCACAGATGGATGGACTGGAGCCTGACCATGCATATAAGTTCTGAAGCAAGATAGCTGAACAATCAGTGAGGTTTTTATCTTTGCCCTTTCAGGCTTTCATATACTTACATGAAACCCAACCTCATTCTAGAAGGCTGTTGACTTTACCTCAAACACACTGATTGGAATATTTATATCACTCAAAACCACATCTATGGCAGACAACAGGGGCAATCCTTTCTGTATAGATCCTAAGATCTGCATTTGGTTGTTAATGGCTCTCAAATCATGTAATAATCTCCATTTTCCCGACCTTTTCTTGATCACAAATATGGGAGTGTTCCAAGGAGAATTTGAGGGTTCTAAATGCCCTAATTCAAGTTGTTCTTTAACCAAGGTTTTAGCTACGTTCAATTTTTCAGAGGTCAGAGGCCACTGAGGTATCCAAGTCCGTTCCTCTGTTAACCATGATATGGATATTACATCCTCAGCGGCCCCTAGGAAAAACCCAGCCCTGTCCGATCTAGTTTCTTATTAACTGGAACCGGGCCAGTCATTCCATGTAAGTGCCTACCTAACCCTTTTCCAGGTGTATATCCCATATCATACATCATTTTTCTACTTTGTTCTGAATACTCATTTGATAATCGTAAATCCATTTGTTGTAAGATATCTCTTCCCCATAAATTTATTGGTAGGGGAAGCACATAAGGAACAACTGTTCCTGATCTTCCTTCAAAATCTTCCCAATGTAAAGGTTTAGCACTAATATCTGGTGTAGACTCATATCCTAACCCTTGAAGAGTTTGATGAGAGCGATTAATAGGCCATTGTTTAGGCCACCATGTAGTAGACATGATAGTGGTGTCTGCCCCTGTATCTAAAAGGCCTTTGAATAGTTTTCCTTCAATTTTTAACTCTAGTGTTGGCCTTGTATTTAATTCAAGTGAAATAAAAGTATGGTTCCCACCGGAAAATCCAAAGCCCTTTTTTCCTCGGACTTTATCTTTGCTAGGAAACATAGAATGTAAGCTGGGTAAAATTAATAATTGAGCAATACGATCTCCTGGGGAAATGGGACTTATCCCTCTTGGGGAGGAGCACATAATTTTAACTACTCCCTCAAAGTCTTGATCTATGACACCTGGATGGACTATCAATCCTCTCAAGGTTGTTGAAGATCGTCCCAGCACAAGTCCCACCGTGTCCTTGGGAAGAGGGCCAGAAAAATCTGAGGATATTGGCTGACAGCCCATAGTGGGCGTTAATACCGCTCGGGTGGTGGTCCAGTCCTGCGGAGCCTGCTGTGGCCCTCTGGACCATTCCTTTCTCTGAGATTTGTCCTGTCTGCTCTCGAGTGCCCCATACATTTGAGGGCCCTGGGGACGTGGGCCCCGCTGCACGTTTTTTGGCAATGGAGTCAATGGCTGTCCCTTATTGTCTTTTACTGATCTACATTCAGATGCCCAGTGTCGGCCTTTTCTACATCTAGGACACATTCCAGGCTGTTTACCTCCAGTGTTTCCTGCTGCTTTCCGGCACTGTTTCTGAACGTGTCCCATTTTACTACACTTATAACATTTAATATTATTGTTCCTCTGTGCAGCCAGTACTGCGGCCGCTAGACCTGCATTGGACAGCAGACCGCCTATCTCTCTGCACGCCTTCATCCAGGCATTAAGCCCTTTATTCTTCCAAGGCATGATGGCATTTCTACAATCTTTGGTACATTGTTCATAAACAAGTTGTTCAATTAATGGCATGGCAGATTCTGAATCTCCAAAGATCCTTCCTGCAGCCTCCATCATCCTGGCAACAAAGTCTGAAAATGGCTCATTAGTTCCTTGGATGATCTTTGTTAAGTTTCCAGAGACCTGCCCTCTATTAGGTAAACTTTTCCATGCTTTGATGGCAGCCTGATTAATCTGTTCATAAACTTGTGCTGGATATAGGGTCTGATTAATTGCCCATTGCCCCTGGCCAGTGAGCATATCAAAGCTCCATTGGGGGTGATTTTGTGCCATGTTATCTCTGGCCTGTGTAGCACACAAATCATGATAAAGAGATTTCCATTCTAAATATTTGCCTGTAGGGACAATTGCCTTGATAGTACTACACCAATCCCCAGGCGTCATAGCACTTTCTGCAAGTCTCTCTATTAAGGCTTGGGTAAAAGAGGCATTTATGCCATATGTTTGCACCAATTCTGCCAATGATTTTAATTGTTTCAAGTCTAAACTACGATGGTATCTCTGCTGATTCTGATCTTCAAAAACCGGAAAGGCTGCTCTAATCCTTCTTCTCTCCTTTTCTGGAATCAAGGAGGTGGCTATTGGAATAACATGTCTCCTAGCCTGTTCTTGTTTTGTCTTCCGCACAAGCAGCTGCGGTGCCGATGGCAAACTGCCAGGTGCATAAGGAGGATCCGGACGATATCTTTCTTTCTCATAACGAGCTGCCTCCTCATCTAATTCTGTTTGTTCGTCCGAATCCAACCCATCCTGGGACGAAGTATCATCCTTGTTTTCTCCATCCTCAGAGGACGTCTCCTCTGAGGCGGAGTCATTCAGTGTTAATTTTCTAAACCCAGACAAGGCTGGATATCTTTTTTTATATTTCTCTGACAGAGCTATTTTCTCAGCTCCATTCTCTTTTTTCTTTTTTCTTTTCTCTCCCTCCTTCTTCTTCTGACATGGAGGGCTTAAAGGCTGTTTATCATTGCCTTTTTTTCTGCTAGCATTCCCTTCCTTTTCTGCTTCTGATAGGCTATCTTGACACTGAGTAAGGACCCTTTGTCCTTCTCTAATCTTTTCTCGGCATTTCTCATCCTCTATATATGCCTGAATCATCCTAAAAATAGGTAACGTGCCTGCTCTCAATCTTCCCTCTTCCTTTTCCCGGGCTAAATCAGCTCCTAACTTTTCCCATGATCGTGTGGTAAGGGATCCTGTAGGACCATACCACGGAGCAACTCTATCTACCTCTTTAAAAAACTTCAAAAGAACCCCATCTGGAATAGTGAAGCCGCTTTCCTGCAGCAGCGCCTGCACTGCCACTAGAACTGGCTTAAACTGTTGATTGCCCATAATTCTTTATCTACAGAACTGGTCGAACCTGCACAGTTATCTGCCTGTGATTTATGGTTCACTTTGAAAAGGAGGACATGTACACTCCCGTCCCTTAATATGATAATTAAAGCAAAAGCAAAACACGAGAACAACCACCGCCCAGACAGGGATAGCGAAAGCAAGGCTGAGCATAGGATCCACCATATCTTACAGAAAAGTGTCTAGACTTAGACACCGTCAGTTCTGAATCTTGTTTCTGCGAGCTAAGCAGGGTCCTTCAAGGTAGACGATCCTCGGGGGCGTTTGGCTTCCACTCCCGGGTTTCGGCCCCAAATGCTACACGCTACCTCGCCGATAAGGAGCACATCACACTCAAGATTCTTCTGACAGCGTCTTTTATTGTTACAGCTCTTTTAGTTAGAAGGATGCAAGATGGAGAACAAAGGAATTACCCCAAGCCCCAGAATGTTCTGACTTATATACTATCAAAGAGACATGATCTGTCCTCATTGGCTTACAGACTGGGGTCTCATTTACATATCCACTGATAGTACTTTCAGCGGGAAAATTCGCGCCTACGCGTGCGCACAGCTGCAGACACCAAGGCCAAGAAGAACCAGGAACAGGAAGCCAGTGCCATCTTATAATGGCGAGCGTATAGCTACTTCAGCAAACGCAGCATGGCTCCTAACATCATATAATTTGGAAAAGAGAATATGAGCTTCATTTTGCTTTTGTAGGTAGTTTTAACTTCATAGCAAACTGCCGGCTTTCTAATGGATCATACTAACCATACATATGTTCTTAGCATCTCCATATATTTATCAACCCAAGAAACTATGACTCTTTCTTGTTTGATTTTTTTAGTTTAATTTTCCTTATTAATTAATTTTTATACAATTATATGTGTAAACAATACATATCAAATTCTCTTACCCCCTACTTCCCTACCACCCCATTTACTACAATTTTTCTTCACATATATCTTTCACGTTTATGTCTGTTTTGTGACTCACTTTTGCTACCATGGGTTTGGTGCTCTCTTTTGGAACCTTATAGGCTCAGCAGAGAATATGCAAATACAGGCAATCATTCTCCATCTCCCCAAATCTATGATTGGCTAATAGTTCATAGTTAAGGGCCAAGTCATTATTAACCCAGGCCCCTTCTTTGACTAATTAGTGTTAGGACCAATGTTGTGTGGGTCCAGTGCTAATAGCCACAGTTGTTATTCATTCATGATTATCATAATTGTACCAAGTCTAGAAAGTAGAATTTTTTAGCTCTTCACAATGTCATCTGGATCGAACATATTTCCTGTTCTCTTTTATGTAATGTAACCTGAGTCTTAGAGGAGGTGACTTCAGTCATTTTAGTAAAATTATTTCTTACTGATTTTTCTTGCATTTTTATAAGGACTGCTAATATTATTGTTAATAATACTAATTGATGACAATATTTTTACATATTACATAACAATGTTGTTACATATTAGTCTGTATATTGGGAAATATCTATTAAATCATTTGTCTATATTTTACTTGACTTTTTAAATTGAGTTTTTGCAGAATTTTTCTCCAAATAGTTAATATTCATAGCCTTTAAAGATATTGAAAATCAAAGCAATCAAAAGCTTGAAACATAACTGCATTACAAATTTTTCCACCAAGCAAGTTCTATCTGTAGATGAAAAATATTTTTTTTGTAGTCTGATGTACATAATCTGTAAAACTTCTACTAATCTCTGCTTTATCCATTCCGATAGCATTTCTTAGTCTTAACATGTGTTACTTTGTAGTGGAAATAATGGTTTTAAGATATGAAAGTAGTTGACACTATCACAAATATTTGTTCTTAGATGAAAATGATTCTACTTTAGAAGGCGTTGAACAGAATAGAAGGTGCTGGTTAAAGAAATGGTTTTGTTAGTTTTACCTGAATCATCACATAGGGTGTAGCCATGGTAGAGTCTGCTTCTGCTGTGATGCTGTGACATTTTAAACAATTCTATTGCTTTCACCCTACCCTTTCTGTAACTCCAAAAGATAGTATGTGTGTTAATAACATTTACTCTGGGCTTGGTTTAAGTTATTAGGTAACAAAGAAATGAAGGGAAAATGACAAACTGAGGGTAGATGCCTATAATGGTCCACTGTGTTGCAGACTTAATATATAATGTTTTAAATTGTAATCCATACAGCATCTCTATGAGCAAAACTTTGGGTATTAGAGTCTACAGAGAAGAAAATCAATATTAAGATAATTAAAGAAATTTGTCCAAAATTTCATAGTTTAGTAGCACAACTGGAATTTGAATATAGATTAACGGACACAGAATCAGCACACAGGTTTAAAATAATAAATACTTTGTAATTTTTACGGTTTTCCTTAAATTCTGTAACAATTATATTATTTGATAGTTTGTGCTTGTGTTTCACATATTTTGATTACTTTTCCTTGTGCTCTATTTTATGTCTCTCTTATCTCTGTAAGTAGTCTCTTGACCAGTCCTTTTACCAGATTTATGACATTTGGTTTTGTTTTGTGGTCCTTTTGTGTGGGGCTGTAGCTTGTGCACGTGGGTGTGGTCCTGTTGGTCTGAGTTGTAGTTCCCATGAGTCTTTCACCCCAGGCAGCTGGAACTGCAGCTCAGGGAGCAGAAGAGCAGGAGTACACTTCATGCTGCACTGGGCAGACTTTGGGCTGTGAGAAGTCACAGACTTCTACTCTGGGCATGGGGAGATCACAGTCTGAGACCTGCAGGGGCAGAGCTGTTGGGTGAGGACCCCTGGGCAAGAAGGTGTGCAGAGACTGACTGGTCTTAGACTCCTGGGCTCCCAGGCACTGCTTGGGAGCTTCAGAAGAGTTGAGACTGGGGGTGTATGGGCTATTCTAGCCTGCAACTTGCTTGGCTGGGTCATGGCTGGCTTGGCGAGCTTACTTGAGTTGGTGGCCTCCTTTGCAGGGACATAAAGAAGTCCTTTGGTGGGAGATTAAGCAGCAGCTCATTGGTTGAAGGCTCCCCTCTAAGGTTCTCCATGGTGGGCCCCACAGACACAAGAAATCTATGGTTTTAAAAGGTTTATTGTCATGGTAGAAAGTGGATGCTGTACCCACCTGCTCTCAGGGCAGGCCTGAGGTTAAATAATTTTTGCAGGGAGGAGGAGTGTCTGGGAAAGAATGCTTAATTGGCTACACCCTCTGGCCTTTAGAAATCCCATTAATATGGAGATCTCTTGAGGCTCTGCAGCCTGTAATCACACCCTCTACCTGTGTTACCTGTGCTATGTGACCTAAGGCCACAAACCTTTCTAAGGATCTAGGGCCCAGGAGCAAGGCCAAACACCTACCATCCCATTAGGGTATTATCCTGGGTTCCAGGCCTGTGCTTAACTAGGTACCCAGCTGCCTCTCACAGACCATTGCCCCACACTTTTGGTCTAACCAGGCCCATCTATGTGACCACAAGATTGGAATTTCCCATTGGAGAGGCTGGTGGCACCATCTGTGGATACCCAACAAAAGGCAATACTTCCCCTTTCTCCTGAATCTATCAGTGGCAAATACACTAGTGTTGAAAGTAGAGTTTCAGGATCACTTTCAATACATGCTTGGCTTTTAGTGGACTTACTCTTGTGCAGTTTCAGTGCAGTCATTTCCAGCTGTGAATTTCTGATTGTAATGGCTATATCTTTCCCTAAAGATGGGGTTTTGCAGCCCCTTCCTAATCTTCTGGCTGTTATCATCTCCCTATTCCCTTTACTGCAACTGAGCCTTAAAAGGATTGGTTTAAATGTCTTGGTTATAGTTAAGCACACATGAATCAACCCTTCTTAGCACATTGTATAAACATAGATCTCTTCATTTGTTATTCTTCATTTGAAAAAGTGGCTTCTCTGATTAAAGCTGAGAGTAATGTTTGTCAAAGGTCTGAACAAATATTAGAGGGAAACTTAATGTTATATCAACTTACTAAAAAAAATGCAATGATATTTAATTTCCCTGTAGAGTCTGTGATCTTCTTGGCCATGGTCTTTGACCAGGTTTACAGTATCAGGCACAAGTTTCTTTCTTTAGAGTGGATCTAAAATCCTGTCAAAGAGCAGTTGGATACCCCTGTAATAGTACCATGTAGGTAGCAGAGAAAGCCCAGAGTGAGGCAGGTCTTGAGTGAATATGTATGTTGACATGAGCTAGCTATGCCAAGAACTCCAGATGTTTCAACCCATGTAATGAAGGAAAAACCTCTGTGACATTAAGATGCAAATAGAAATGGCAAAGCCTTCCCTACTGGGCCAACTGTGAATTTTAATAGTGTGTGCAGTAGATGTACACCACGGTGTTCTCTACAACTAAGTTTGAAGTCTGAAACCTGTTCACCTTCACAGACTGTTCTTATGGTGATTAGTTCAATCTGCCCCCCCATCCAGCTGTAAACCATGAACCCTGCCTCATTTAATGTCTGTGAATAATAACTTGCCTCTTTTACAGCTCTATGCAATAACCTCACCTCTGTGTTCAGCTGTATAAGCAATAAATATACCAAATGTCCAGGTTGTGGTGGTTTTTCCAGTAAGATCACAGTCCACTGGCCATAGCTTTCTGTCTGTGTTTGTCTTTTCTTCATTCCCTGTCACTTCTGTCAGATCTAGCCCTGGAGTCATGCTGCATGCTTCAATAGTAACAGATTGCCTGCATGAGTATGCACTTTTAGATTCATCTATTTAATGTGTAACTGTGAGTATCTGCAAATAAATAAGTACATTGTATATGTGCCTGGTGTCCATGGATACCAGAAAAGAGTTTTAAAGCCCTAGAATTGGAGTAACAGGTGTTTATAATTCACCAGGTACGTACTGGGAATTGAACCCAGATCCTCTGCAAGGGTAATATGTTTTCTTAACCACTGACCCACACCTACATCTAAGTTAGAACATCTTGCCTGTCAGAGTTGGTTTTGTAGTTCATAGAGTTCAGAAATAGGTATGATTTTTGATGTCTTTTCTCTGTCAACAGTATATCACCTTCTGGGACTATTTCAGCTAGCCAGCAAGGAGGAAGCTAACAGTTTAGTTCCAGATTGACTGTGTATATCATGTACTAAAGGTGTGTGGTATCTTCAGAAATAGTCTTTTTCTAGTTCTGAACAATCAAGAAAAAGAACAAAAGCCTGGATTATTTTGGGGATCTTTTAGGTCCTGTGACAAATACCTCATAAGAAGATATTCAACTTCTAACACTGATATATCAAGGGGGATTTATTAGATTAGTTTAAGACTATGGCCAGGTTTGTTCAAAATGGCTGCTTTTTAATGAAACAATTAATAATCCAATAGTTGGTCAATCCACAGGGCCAAATGTGTCAGTTGGTCTGTAATGTACATTGGAATCCCAGAGAAGTAGGTTATTACATCAGTGAAATAATATCTCAGCAGCAGGATAAAAGTTGCAGGGGGGGGGGAAGGGCAAGGGGACAAGTAAGTAAAAAGCAAAGGCTTCCTTCCTTTTTGCTCTTTTACAAGTGGCTGCCACCAGAAGGTGTGTCATGTATTTGTTAAATCTATGTTGTCTACCAGGACTCAAGATAAAGTAGAGCATCTAAACCAAAAATAGAAAAAAAAAAAAAAGCCACACAGGAAATGTGAAACACTATAAAATGACCAATCTTTAAATTATAAGAAAAATTTCTATCCAATTATCTATTTTCTATAAGAAACACATCTTAGCTTTAAAGATAGGCACACCATAATGTGAATGCATGGGTATTGTACTCACATCAAATGGGACTGGGAGGCAGACATTATCCTGTATTTGTATCCTAAATCTATATCAGTATCCTAATATCTGAAAAAAATAGACTTCAATTTAATAATATGAAGATATAAAGAATGAGACTTCGTTCTAATGGAAGGTACAATTAACCAAGGTGATATTAGTATCCTAAACATGTGTGTACCAAACTCTGGTGCCCCCACATTTATAAAAAGTATACTATTGAAACTGAAGACATAAATCCACATCAACTCAATAAGAGTGGGTGATTTCAATATCCTACGTTCTTCAATAGAGAGGTTATCTGGACAAAAAGTTATCAGGAAAATGTCAGAATTAAATGGTACTATACATCAAAAGAACATAATAAGTGGGTACAAAATATTCATCCCGAACACCAGAGAATGCATTCTACTTAGAAGCGTACAAAGGCCGTTAAAAAAAACACGGACCATACGTGGGGACACAAAGCAAATCTTAACAAATTCAGAAAGGTAGAACTAATTCTATGTATCCTATCTGACCATAATGTAATAAATTTAAAATCAGCAGCAAATATCTGGTACATACACAAACTCAGGGACATAAAACAATGCATTACCAAATGATAAATGGGTCAAAGAAGAAACAAGAAAGAAATAAAAATGTACATAGGACTAATTGAAAATGAAATCATAGCATTGAAAACCTCTAGGACACATTGCAACTAGTCCTATGAGGGAAATTTATAGTTCTAAGTGTCCTCATTAAAAATTCAGAGCACAGCTAAATGACTTAGTGTTGCAACTTCAAACATCTGGAAAAACAACAACAAACCAAACCCCAATGTAGCAGATGGCAAAAAGTAATAAAAATCAGAGCAGAAATTAATAAAAATAAAAACAAAGGAAACAATACAAAGAATCAAGAAATCTAAGAGATGGTTCTTTAAGAGGATAAACAAGAAAAGCAGATCCTGGTCCTAACTAACCAAAAGAAAAGACCTACATTTACAGAAATTATTTATATAAGCACCACCAAAATTAAACCAAGAATTTAACAACCTACACTAACCCATGACAAAACAAGGGAGTGATACAACTAAAAATAGTCTGGACCCAGATAATTGCATAACAGAATTCTACCAGACTTTTAAGAAAGATCCAGATGCAATTCTTTGTAAACTTTTCAAAAAATATTATCAGAAAAAACACTTAAAGACACATTCTATAAAGCCAGAATCACTCTAGTAACAAAACCAGATAAATATACAACAGAAACTTAATCTATAGTAGTATCCCATGTGTACATAGATTTTTAACTACTCAATAAAGTACTTGCAAACTGAACACAGAGAGTAATCTACAACACCTAAGTTTGCTTTATTTAGGAGATGCAGGTATGGCTCAACACATACAAGTCAATAAATATTATAAAACACATAAATGGATTTAAAGAAAAAATTACTTGATAATTTGAATAGATCTAGAAAAAAGACTTTACAACTTCTAAGATGCTTTATGATTAAAATTCTAGAATGTTCAATTAACAGTGGTTCTCAACATTCCTAATGCTGCAACCTTTAATACAATTCCTCATGCTTTGATAAGCTCCAACCATAAAACCATTTTGTAGCTACTTTATAACTGTAATTTGTTATGAATCTTACTGTAATATGTGACCTCCAGAGGGGTTGCACCCCACAGATTGCAAACCACTGAAATAGAGAGACCACTTCTCAGTATCATAAACCTATACATAAGAAATCTAGAGCCAGAGTGATTCAAGATGGTGGTGGCCTCCAGTAGCCTTGGGGCTGAGAAGCTGCTTCAAGGCCCCAGGGAGACCCATGGAGACTTCAAGGGGAGATGCAGCCATAAAGGATAAATTTGTAGAGTAAGACAATCTCTGGAATAACTAACAAAGAGAAGATATTATGCTAAAAGGCTTTTAAAACATTGCCTCATGGAATTGGAGAAAAAGATGTTAAAGCAAAGCCAAGATAAGCAAAATTAAAGCCATAACAATGATGGGTGAACACAATCCCTGAATATACTATCAAGTTCCATGTTCACCTAGGCTCTGAGCAACAAGACATCCAAGATGAAAAATAGTTCATTTTTTTTGATTAAGCCCCTGTGGAAGATCTCCATGGTCTTTGTTGTCACTGAATGCCATGTTGGTTTCCTTGGCTATGTTGATGTCCATGATCCATGCTGCCTTCAGGGAACATGTTGAGGTCTGGGTTCTATGCTGATGCCTGAAATGATGTGGAAGTTCAGGATCTGTGCAGTCACCAGCTGTTACGAATAAGGAAGTTTCCTTTACAGTGGGACCAATCCCTGAAGACTCATAATTGAGAATGAGAGACATTGAAAGCTTCTGTGACAACCTACCCTGTAAAAAGAAAGTCTATACAGGAAGCTATTGAAGAGAGTCTTTTAAAAATGTCACAAAGTTGCAGAAGTGAAACTCTTCAGCTGATGGCTTCTGACACAGAAATGGAGAAAGACTCAGTTATCTTTTAGGGGATGGCCACTGGGAGGGAGTTTGACCATGCTCCAATGAGTTTATTGGCAACACAAATTCTGGAAGGAATAGGAAGAAAAAAGGATTGGGCGTAAATTGTATGAAATTCCCAAATAGTCAATAGGGATATTATATTGGAGAAAAAATAAAGTGGAAAAAAATGAGAGAACAAACCAAGAAAAAAATTCAGAGCAAACACCAGCTTAAATAGAAAAATGCATGCACCAACTCTACTGAAATCAAGAATGAGACATTGGTATTTGTTATCCCATCATACTTGAAGCACAAGCTAGAACAGTAAGCCAATGGAAGAAAAATAGACATAGAATAGGAAAAGGATGAATCAAACTATCCTTATTTGCAAAAGATCTCAAACATTGTACTAGAAAACTTGCAGAAATAATCAACAGTGTTATCAATATGATGAATATCGAATGAAATTGCAAAGATTAGTAAATTTTTGTATGTCACCAACAAACACAGAGACACTGACATTCACAACAACCTTAAATAAAATAGAATATCTTTGAATAAATCTAAGCAAGGAGTGGAAAGATCTCTACAGCAAAAAATTTAAATCTCTGAAGAAAAAGAGAGAGATTTTACACTAGAAAATTGAAAGACATAAGATGCCCATGAACCAATAAAATGACCATGGATTAAAAGCCACTTAAATTCAATGCAAGCTCAAACAAAGTCCCCATCTCACTTCTCATGGAAATAACATAGAAAATAGAAAAACAAAAGCTATCCTAAAATTAGTTGGAACTAGAAAAGAGTGAGGATAGGCAAAATAAACCCGATCAAACAGAACAAAGGTGTAAGGTCCGCCTTTCCAGCACTCAAGATTGTTACAGAGCCATTGTAATAAAAACAACGTGGAAATGATACAAAAGCAGTCATGAGTACCAGTGGAACAAAACAGGCACAAATTTGAGTGTACATAACAGCAGCCCTGTAATATTCAACATAGATGGCAAAAACATACACAGGAGAGGAAGTCTTCAACAAATGATGCTAAGAAAACCGATGCCTACATGCAGAAGAATAAAATTAGACCCATGGAACTGACTACGTTCTTATCAAAGAAGTTAATAGGAAACTTGAAATGCTAACTCTGCTGGAAGAAACAGTAAACAATACCCCAAAAGAGAAATCTATAAGAAAAGACTTCCTGATTGGGTAGCCATTCACTCAGGAATTGATACCAAGAATTGATAGCTGTGACCTCATAAGACTAAAAAGCATTTGCACACCTAAAGAAACATTTAGTCAACTGAAGAAGTCTATAGAATGGAAAAGAATCTCTGTCATCTATACATCTGAGAAGATTAATATCCCAGATGTATAAAGAACTCAGAAAACAAAGACTGAAGAAAACACACGACCTATTAAAAATGTGTGGGGCAAGTGGTCCATGCCACCAGACAGAAGAACTGGTAAGACTGAGTAAGGTTAGACTCCAGGGAATCTCAGAATTAAGAATGGCAGAAGTGGAGGCATCTCCCTGATACCTGCTCTGAAATACATAACCATGACATCCCACTGAGAGGACCATGGCAGTTAGCATAAAAGTCTGAAGTTCTCCATGCTAATGAAGTATCTTGATGGATCCAAGAGCTTCCCTTCCAGAGCATTCTTTCCCACAAAAGGTATTTAGTCCCTGGTTCACACTGAGTAAGATATATGCATTCACATTCACTACCAAATAAATCAATTTGGACAAGCAAGGACAGTCTTTTCCTTCAATAATCGCAGCAGGGTCGGGGGATGGGGGAGGGCCTCCACTGTAACAAGAGGTGCCTAAATCTCCAGAAGACCTTCTCTCTTCCAAGCCCACTGTACTTTTAGCATTCACTATGAACCAAACTGGGTTCTGCTCTTGTCCTGGGCCTTCCCCTTCCTGTTCTGGGCCTTCCCCTCACCCCTTCCTGTCTAGAGTGAAAATTCCCGGAAAGGAAGTACAGACCAGTGGACTCACTTTCCCAACTCCAAGCAGTACCTCAGCAGTATCTGGGTATAAAGGAGACTGGAAACCACAGCAACCATCCCAGACCCTGGTTTCCCACCTAGGGAAACATGGACTGAGGACCCCAATTGTGGACTGTGTTCTGTGTCTCCTAAGCGGCTTGCAGGCAATGCTTGGCCACTCCAGCGGCCAAGGCAGACAGACATGCAGCTTGTCATGGGCTATGAGTCAGAACACAATTATCAAAAGAATACACACAAAAAATGGCTAATGAACATCTTAAAAATAGTTGTCACTCATGGAAATTAGGAAAATACAAGTTAAAACAACTTTTAGATTTCTTTGTATCCCAACCAGAATGTCAAAGATTAAAAATCAAAAACTGACAATTAAGGCTGGAGAGGGATGTGAGAAAACGGAATACTTATTCACTTTTGGTGAGATTGCAAACTGGTACAACCACTCCACAAAGCAGTATAAGGAACACCCAAAAAACAGAAAATATACCACACAACTCAGCTATGCCACTTCATGACATGTGAGCAAAGGACTTTGTATTCTACTCCATGGGAACTTGCTTCGTCATGTTTATTGACATTCTGTTCACAATAACAAGGAATTGGAACCAAACTTAATGTTCTACAAGTGAAGACTGAATAATGAAAATGTGCCACATCTGCATAATGCGATACCATTCATCTGTAAATGCAGTCATGAAGTTTGCAGGAGAATGGACAGAACTAGGAAAGATTGTATTAAGTGACGTAACTGTGACATGTAAAGAGAAATGTCGCATATTCTCTCTTTTGCATTTCCTTGCTCCAAATCTCCACATCTGGATTTAAAACCTGGAGAAACTGCAGGCTTCAAAAGAGTAAAATGGGACCACAGTTGAGGGACTCAATAGAAAGAATATCAGCGTACAGTGAGCTGATTTGCAAAGTGAGAAAAATGGGGCAAAGGCTTCGCATGCAGTAGAAAGATTAATTCAGAAGGAGTAGGGTGTATAAAATAACAGTAAGCAGTGTCTGAAAAAAATCATAAATAATTAGAATATCATCTATCTATCTAAAATTAGGTTTAAATAAATTTTTAAAAAAATTAACTGAAATTTTCTCAAACGGGCTTATAATGCCACTCCTAGAATCAAAGTGAAGTGGGAATTTCTGGTGTCACGTGATGTTTCTCTGGAAACTGGCTTATGAGAGGATGTTTTCGTTAAAGCAGACACACGGGAGGATGTTTTGCTGAGAACAAACACGTGGTGTTTTTTGGAAGCTGTCTGGAAAAAGGGCATGTGATGTTTTGCTAGAACAGATGCTGCAGAAACACGTGATGTTCGGAAAGCATATAAACATAACCCAACAGACAGTGGATGGTGCTGTGTGGTATTGATCGACATAGCTACCCTTAGCTCATGACATTGTTTGTCATGAGGTCACAGAGAGAAACACACCAAAGTACTTCTGGTGGTATTTTGGCATGGATTCTTCTGGATTGAGCTGCCACTGCTGATTTATGAATGGTGTTTGCAAGTGGATTGAGCTACCACTGCTGATTCCTGTGAACTGAACTACTGATATTCTGATAATGCAGATTGAATTCACCCCAAAGAACTGTTTTTAAACATGTCCACTTCCTTCCTTGACCTATTAAAATTTTCTACTACCTCTGGTGGGTGGTGGGTTAGAAGGGAAGATAAAGCATTTAAGTATATTTATTAAAGAAGGATTAGTCTATACCATAGACTATGTAACAAAACCCCAACACTAGGCATGAGAAGCTTCCTTTTGTTCAGGTAATTGTTTTTTTAAAGTGGCTCTCTTAACATTATCAGCTATTGCTGTTTCCTTTCATTACCTGTCAGAGGTTGTAGGTAAGTCCCTAGTGCTTAAGACACTATGCATTTTAGACACAGTATCTAGAGGATCTGAGCTCCATCTGCTCTGAAAGCCTTCTCCTACAGGACTACCTTTCATATTAATAGAAGATGCTATGGAAGTTTCTAAATGAGGAAAGCAGCCAATATTCCTAAATGTGATGCCTAGGGACTAAAGCAATGACGAGCATGGCATGATTTTTCCAAGAATGCAATAGTGTCATTCATATCGTGCCTGTATAACCACTCAACAAAAGGGAAATCATGTCTTATATGACAGCCCAGCTAACTCTCCAGGGATACAGAAGTCATAGATCTTGGAGGAGATCTGTCACTTAACCTAACAAGCATAATCCAAACCTCACATTAATATCCTTATACTCACAGATAAGTATAGATTGTAATCCTTATCAAGTAAATTCCTCCTTGCAACAGATAGAAACAATTACAAAAACGTAAATAAAAATGCTCATCTTTGCCTTCATGCTGCAATACCTCTTCCAGTATTCTCTGGTGTGGTGGTTATGAATTCCTTTTGCAGTCCTGGAAGGTCTCCTTTTCCTTCAATTATGAATGATAGTTTCACCAAGTAATATAATCTGGGTGGCATCTGTCTTCTTTCAGAACTTAAAGCACATTGTTCCAAGTTCTGCTGGCTTTTGAGTGTTTTGTGGGATATCAGCACTTGCTCTCCTCATGGGCCTGTCTTTTGTCTTATTTGGATCTCTTTCAGTGAATCTTTCAAAACCCTTCCTTTGTTTTGTATATTTAGAGTTTTAACTATGATATGTCCTGGGGAGTTTCTTTCCTCATCTTATTTACTTGGTGTCTTGTATTCTCCCCACACCCACTCTCCTTAGATTTGGCAAGTTTTATTCTATGATTTTATTGAAGACATATTTGAGTCATTGACCTGGAATTCTTCATGTTTTTCTATGTGGATAATTTGCAGATTTGGTCTTTTCATGGTGTTCATTTGCCCCTATACTTTTTGTGTGTTTCTAAGTAATCTATTACTTTCTTTTATTGAATGATCCAATTTTCTACCATGTCATGAAGCCCTGTTCCTCTGTCTTCTGCATGATCTATTTTGTTGGGGAAGATTTCCATTAAGCTTTCATTAAACTGACTGAATATTTTATTTCCAGTCTCAAATTGGGTTTTTCTCAGTATTTCTCTTATTTAGTTGGCTTCTGTTTTTTATACCCTGATTGGTCCTCCTGCTTTCATCTAGACAGACACCTTTTGTGTGTTTTCATACACTTCAATCAGAAGTTTATTTGTGTTATCTTCTACTTGATTCTATTTACTTGCGGCCTTTAGCAGGGTGCAGATATTCTAAGCAAGAGCAAAGGTACAGATAAAGTCAGGTAGGATTTTAGGCAATGAAGATGTGAGTAATGGGATGCCTCTGTCTTGTGTCAGCATCAGCTCAAAGTCTGAAGAAATACAGATAAAATATCAGATTGACTAGGGACTGGGAAGGAGAGGGCTATACCCCATTGTGATGTATTCACTGAATCCCCGGGAGCGCTGGTGTAGTATTGAGTCTCTTATGGAGCTGGGAATAGAGGGTCTTACACAGTGGCAGCAAAGGTGTCTGGTCTTGGAAAAAGAAAGCTGAGAATTAGGCAACCCACCAAGAAAGAAGGAAATGGCTTTCACAGGCGAAATCGTAGGCCTACTGTCCCAGGAAAAGCATGGGATTATTGAGATTTAGGTTGGTGGAAGCTGAGGTAGCTACCTTGAAGTGGCATAATGAGGAACAAGAAAATAACCTTACCACAAGCCTCATAT
The DNA here is from genome assembly GCF_011762505.2 of Arvicanthis niloticus. Taxonomy (NCBI): domain Eukaryota; kingdom Metazoa; phylum Chordata; class Mammalia; order Rodentia; family Muridae; genus Arvicanthis; species Arvicanthis niloticus. The sequence continues at coordinate 54,574 of NW_023046316.1, forward strand.
GCCACTTTTGGGCATAAGCCCAAAGGAAACTTCATTCTACCACAAGGGCACTTGCTTAACCATGTTCATTGCAGCTTTATTCATCATAGCCAGAAACTGGAAGCAACCTAGATGTCCCTTAACCAAAGCGATAGTAAAGAAAATGTGGTACATTTATACAATGGAGTATTACTCAGCTGTTAATGACATGACAAAATTTGCAGGCAAATGGATGGAGCTAGAAAAGATCATCTTGAATGAGGTAGCCCAAACTCAGAAAAACTTATATATAGACTTTAGCTGTTAAGTAAAGGATAACCATGCTACAACCCAAAGACCCAAAGAGGCTAAGTAACAAGAAAGAGTCAAGACAGAATGCATGAATCTCTCTGGGAATGGGAAATAAAATAGATTTTTCAGGTTGACAGGGGTCAGATGTGGATAGGAAGAGGAGGAATCAAGGAGGGGTACAGATGGAGGGAGTACTGGAAGAGATGACTAGAACTGGGGGAGGAGGCCCATTTGTGGGGTGATGTAGAAACTGAGCATGGTAGAAACTCCCTGGAATCACAAGTGAATTCTTCTAATAATGGAGAATATGAAGCCTGAATTGGCCATATTCTGTAACTAGGCAGGGTTCCTAGTAGTGGGACTGGGGCATCAACCCAGCCACAAAACTTGCCACCTATAATGTGTCCCGCATTTAGAATGTACTGAAGTAACAGTGGCATAGTACTTGTGGGAGTGGCTGACCAATGACTGCTCCAGCTTGAGGGCCCTGAAATGAGAGGGAGCACATGGCTGACACTACATAGAGGTCCAGGAACCAGAGGCTGGACAATCCAAAGGTCCAGGAAAGAACCAAAAATGACTGGCACAAAAAGGAAATAAAATGATTCTTATTGATATTCTGCTATACTCATAAATGTGTGCTTATCTCAATTGTCATCAGAGAAGTATCATTAAGCAACTGAGGAGAGCAGATGCAGAGACTTAAAGCCTAACACTAGGTAGATCAGGGTAAACACACAGAAGAAGGGGAGAAAGAGCTATAGGAGACAGAGGGCTGGAAAGCAGTATGAGAACACAGCCCACAGAAGTAACTGAACAGGGCTCATAGGATACACAGAAACTGAACAGACAAACATGGACCCTGTATGGATCTGAGCTATGTCCTCTGCCTATATATTACAGTTTTGTGATTTGATATTCATGTGGAACACCCAACTGTGGGAGTTGGGGGTGTCTCTTACTCTTTTCCTTATGGTTGGGATTTTTTCCTCCTATTGGGTTTCCTTGTCTAGCCTTGATATGAGGATTTGTGATTAGTCTTCTAGTTTTACTGTATCTTATTAGGACATGTTCAGTGGATATTCCTGGAAGGTCTGTTCTTTTTTATTATCATTATTTTTTTTTTTAAGGGAAACAGAGAAAGAATGAATATAGGGAAAAGGGGAGATGGGGAGAGGGACTGGGAGGCATTGAAGAAGGGGAAAATACAGTTGGGATCTAATGAATAAAAATATTAAAGAAAACAAGAGAAGAGGAGAGGAGAGGAGAGGAGAGGAGAGGAGAGGAGACGAGACGAGACGAGACGAGACGAGACGAGACGAGACGAGACGAGACGAGACGAGACGAGACGAGACGAGACGAGGGAGAAGAGAGAGAAGAAGGTAGTATGGCAATCTGATCCCTGGTTAGCCTGGTCATTCCCCCATGGAAACTCAGCCCAGACTCAGGGCTGATCTGGTGGATGTCTGGTTCCTGCTATTACTGCTGATTCGTGTTTGCTATCCTGACATTACAGAACTGATAGTATCCTGACAAATTGGAATCACCCCAAAAAACCTATTTCTAAACAGGTCCACATCCATTTGTCCTATTTACCATCTTTTCTTCCCTACCTTTGGACAATGGGCTAGAAGAAAGATTGAAACATTTGAGAATCTTTATTGAAAGTAGGTTTTGAAAAAAAATCCAAGACTATAGGGAATGAAAACTTGAATCAGCCCAACTTATTCAGCCAAGCTGGATCAAATGTAAGGTTTCTTATGCCAGACAGTTTACTGCCAGAATATTTAGACACAGTAAACTTTATTTAAAACATTTTATGGTGTAATACAATCCCCATTGCACATGGAGGCATCATTACATCAAAACTCAACTCAAAGTGCATGCCCTTTCTTCCAAGAAGATGGGCTATAGAGATAGGCTACATATATTAGCTTAAGAGCCTAAAGAAATATCTGGCATGTTCTTGGTCATACAAATATCATAGAGGCCATTTGGGCTATTAGTCACCTCCAGTCCTGGTTGTAGGAACTTAATGTAGCCTGGTCCTAAGGGTAATTCAGATCACTGTGTTGTTAACCACTTTCAATTCCTATCCTTCTGAATGAAAAAAACAGGTTATATGTCTGTTTCTTTAAGAGGAAAATCCTGCCTGCTTAACATTTTGGGTTTCCCTAGTGTTCTATGTGTTTATATACATATATACACACAATAATATGGCAATCTGGTCAAGGAAAGGGAGAAATATGGAAGCCTATATCTTTTATATTATATATATATATTATATATATATATATATATATATATATATATATATATATATACACATACATATATGATGGACTTTGACATATATAATCCCTATGAAGATGTCATCACAATCAAAGTAATTAACATACAAGTAAGCAAATGTTTTTAATCACTGAAGAAGTTATTAAGTGGCACTGATAAACTTGTTCATGGAGCCATGTATCATATCCTTAACGTGATGGAAGAATCTTGATTTATTAAAAGTTATAATCAGCCGGGCAGTGGTGGTGCATGCCTTTAATCCCAGCACTTGGGAGGCAGAGGCAGGCGGATTTCTGAGTTCGAGGCCAGCCTGGTCTACAGAGTGAGTTCCAGGACAGCCAGGACTACACAGAGAAACCCTGTCTGGAAAAACCTAAAAAAAAAAAAAAAAAACCAGTTATAATCTTTTTTCACACTTCTAGGCCTATCTTTTCTGTAAATACTTGTAACTCATTTTACCTCACTGTTATGTTGTATATTTCCAAGTCTAATGCACATTTCTCTTCATTTAATCTCTTATCTTAAGCCATTAGTGAGTCTGGGAAGATTTTTCCATACTACCTGTTAAGCCACACATTAATTAGTATTACAGGTTATTAAAAGTACCAGTCTATTTTCATAATCCTCAAATTTCAGATTTCTTCCACACTGCTTAAGTATACCTAATATGAAATCTACAATATTTAATACCAGTTTTGAATCAGTGAGTCCTTAAACCCAGGACACTGAGCATGCTAGACAAATGTTCCACCACTGATCTTTATTTTATAAAATTCTTTTAAAAATACATGCTAATGGCAATGATCACATTAAAACCCATTGGTTATTAAACAAAAACCCAACGCCATATCCGAGAAGGCCTGTTTAGAGTGTTTGATTGGGGGAAGGCAGAGACTCCAAAAACAATACGGGGTTTTCTCTGTTTTTGGTTACCTGCCAGAACTTTATGCCAAGACTCTCATTGTTGAAAAAAATACGTGTTGGTCATAGGACAAATAGAAATCAGACTAGTATTTACACAGAAGCATTCATTCTGGTGGCTAGCTTTCATAGTTCTAGAAGGACCTATATAGGCTATTCCTAGAAAAAAAGCTATCAAAAAGTCTAGCTGTAAAACCTGGAGGTGAATTAATGACTCCACCTGACTTTTCAAACATCTTTAGTGTTTATTTATCCATCTCCCCACTCTCTTTTGTGGTCTACTGTCTTACTCCCCCAACTATCACTCCAAAGTAAGACAGGGAAAAGCCAATACGTTATCAAGCCAACATAGACAGTACTGTATCTATGAAATACTGAAAACTTGGAACATAATTTAACATAGGATCTTTTCTCACCATTCATGCATCAGAATTCATTACGTTAGAAAGCTTGGGATTAGTAGTAGAGATTTGCTGTTTCTTTACATCTCTAGCTCTTTCATGCAGAGAGGATGATGAATGTGGTCAGAATGAATATAATGATCTTTGGCCTACATGTATTTAACCCTAACAAAACTACAAGACCTTTTCTCAGAGTGGTTACTGGAACTCTGGTGCTATTGATGCTGATGGAGGTAAGTGATATTTCACTCTGTTCTCAGTGATTTCTGTGATGACTAAGGACATTTGAACACATACCTTCCCATTGGTGTGTCTTCTTTAAAACTTTGCTCATTTCTTTAGTTACATTTTAATTCTATATTTTTATTTTATAGTTGAGTTTTACCATTTCAATAAATTTATTATTTATAAGATACCTTATTTATTTTTTATGATATGTTCAACAGTTGGGATCTTAGGTTTGTGGAAATCTGGTTTATTATCATGATTTTTACTGGGCTTGTTTTATGTCATATTATAAATCTGCTAAACTTTTTATCATATGTTTTATTAATGACATTTTATTTTTATTGGTTAATATATATATATATATATATATATATATATATATATATATATATATATATATTTACATTTCAAATGTTACCCACTTTCTCAGTTTCCCCTCTGGAAACCCCCTATCCATCCTCACTCCTTCTGCTTCTATGAGAGTGCTCCCCACACCCACCCACCCAGTCTTACCTCACAGGCTTAGCATTTCTCTACACTGGGGAATTGAGCCTTGACAGGACCAAGGGCCTCCCCTCCTATTGTTGCCAGATAAGGTCATCCTCTGCTACATATGCAACTGGAGCCATGGGGCCTCCATGTGTACTCTTTAATTGGTAGTTTAATCCCTGGGAGCTCTGGGTAGTCTAGTTGGTTGATATTGTTGTTCTTCCTATGGGCCTGTAAACCCCTTCAGCTCCTTCAGTTCTTCCCCAAACTGCTCTACTGGGGTCCCTGTGCTCAGTCCAATGGTTGGCTGTAAGCATCCACATCTGTACTGGTAAGGTTCTGGCAGAGACTCTCAAAAGACAGCTCTATTAGACTCCTGTCATCAAGCACTTCTTTGCATCAGTGATAGTGTCCGAGTTTGGTGTCTGCATATGGGATGGATCCCCAGGTATATTTTAACAACTTTACGTTTAGAGTCATGAATTATTTTCAATTTATTCTTGTTTATAATTCATAATAAGAATTGGATAGTTACAAAGGAATGAACATTTTTTTCAACACTCTAAAAGGCTTTTTTTTTTTAACCCCTCCATAATTGCTTTTTAAACTTTGGCAAACTTCAGCTGAGGGTATACATGCTAGATTACTTCTGAGTTTAGTTCTATTAACCCGTTTTTCTGTTTTTATGTCCAAAACACATTTTACTTAATTGCAGTACACTGGAACCTGTGGAGTCATACAGTTTTGTTCTTCAGAGTGCATCTGCCCTGGATGTCCTTTCAATCAGCACTTGTTTTATAAAATGTTTAACACATTTTGATAGAAGTTGTTCAAAAGGTTTAGGTTTCAATGGCCCCAGATAACTTGACTGAAATTGCATTGTATGTATTCAGGAATATGGGACCTCAACAATATTTTTTTTTAAAATTGTATACATGGGATACCATTATATTTTAAAATTATACTTCAAAATTTTTAAAGCAAAATTTAAAATT